>NC_080050.1:1787500-2045000 GCF_026212465.1 Amaranthus tricolor | reverse complement strand
TATATATATATATCTTAAACTTAAATTTGGTGTTTATTGATTGGACACAATTCTAAATCAAATCTATTTGTACTATAAAATGCTAAAGAAATAGCCAAAAATTCATACTGACTTAAAATAGTAGCATATTGCAATAAGATGTTGACTCAGCAAATTTCAACGATTTTAGCGATTGGTTAAAAATTGTCGCTTTAATGTTTGTTATTAAGTATTAACTACAAGATACTAACCAATAGAACTTTTCCTCAAACAAATTTAGCGTAGAGTTTCTTTTCATTGAAACATCATTCATATAGAAACTACATAATACCTATACAAGAAAAGCATCAATACTACATGGAATTGACATATGTAACACTTGGTCTATCGTGTAATAAAAAAAAAAGTTAGAGTGAAAAAGAAAGAAGAATTAATTGCTTTAATTAAAAGTCTATATTTATTTTACCTTTATCATTATTGAATTTGTAACATGCCAAAGTCGTTGATGAAGTTAGTGACACGACAACGACAACTTGGTTTGTCACTAAATGGGTACGAAACAACAACAAAATGCTTTTATCGACAAGTGAAATAATGACAACTTACATTTTTTCACTAAGTCGTTGCTATTAAGTATTAGCTGCGAAATAGTGGTGACCTAGCGACAAAAGTGATTGTTATCATATCGTCAAAAATTTTTGCGGTTATTTGTCTTTGACGCCAAGATTCATAATTCTTTGATTTCAAATTATTATAGACTATATTAGAATGACCCATTAAATTATTTACACTTCTTATTTACGTAAAGTTAAAAAATAATAGTTGCTACGAAAGATTAATCAAAATTAACATCTCTGTTATCAATAATAAGAGTACAACCTTACATCTAATTTTTCCAAACATCACCTATCTATAAGTGATATATACATTTATTTAAATTAAAGAAAATGAAGCTAGCTAGGTACATGTATTATGGGCAAATGAGCAAGAGTGTGACTAAGAGCAACCAATTAATGAGATAAATCTAGCTTCACCAATTGGTAACAACATTAATGCGGGAGTTATGACAAGATATGATAAGGAAGCATTACCAACCCTTCAACTTTTAAGTAATAATTAAAATAATTAATCAACCCCTCAATAAAATAATTCCGTAAATAAAATAAAATTTTGACAAAATTATAGAAAATGTCAATAAATGGAAAGATCCTACTAGTACTAGTCCATTTTGCACCAACGACATACCTAATCTATCTACTCTTATCATGGTGGGAGTATAATTTTATAAATACCATCTCACTATCTAAAAAATTGTCATACCTTTTTTAAGTCCATTTATTTTACTTGGTTATATTTTTTTATATGAAATATTTACATTACTTTATCTTATTTTCATTCAAATATTTTAACTTTTCTTCGATAAAAATTTTATATGGACTTGATTTACAATATTTTATTTTTAGTGTGCACTAACTTTAAAAGATATAAAAATAATACTCTAATTTTTCATTTAACAAATACAAATGACCAATTAATAAAAAATATTTGTATTTTTAGGTTGGTCGGAGTATATAATTGGACAATTTCTTGAAAACTAAGAGTATTAAAATGTTGGATTAACATACAGGAGTACAGATTTTGGGTATAATTATTTATTTTTGTGTTGGCTAAATACCAGTACTATTTGTTTTCTTTCACATGTTCAATTTAATATTTGGGCTTCATTTGTCTGCTAAAGTCTGATTAGGATGCACATACATTATAGATGTTCCTGTGGCTTTTAAGATATCCTCTACTTTCAATTATTAGAACTCCATCTTATACCTTTATCTATTTAGTTTTTCGAATTTAAAAAATATTCTCTGTACCCCTTTAAATTTATTACTAAGAAGATATTTATATCATAAATAAAAATAAGGTTGCATCGTAAGGTTTTTAAAAAAGTAAAAACGGATTTTTCTTGCATTGTATTTGTAAAGGTGTAAAAAATCGTGTTTGGACAATATCAAAGGATATTTTAAGTTTTCAACTGATATTTAGACGTTATGATAACTGCATTACTCTTGTTACCTTATCACTGCGATTTTTACTACATCTTTACAATGTGGCTTAGACTGAGTGTAAATATCTAACGAGAGAACAAAAGTCAAAGTAAAAACACGGTTAAATAGGAAACTAATGAAATTTGAGAATTTGAATGTTAGAAAAGTGGAAGACTTTGTTACAAAATAAGAAAAAAGTGTAGAATTTAGTTCCTGGTTACCACCCCTTTCACAACTACATTAATTAGCTCATATGCACTTCTATTTACCTTTATTTCATTAGTATGACTTTTTTATCCCTTAAATATTTACACTCAAGTGCTCTAAAAATGAAATTGTTCTTTATAATTTAATATGTCACTTAAAATATAAAATTTAAAGTTACATACGAGCAACTGCTAAATGGGCTCTTTTAGGTATTGGTATAACGCTATCGACTATTGAGAATGCAATTTAATTTTAATAATTTTTATACAACGCATGCGTTATGTTATGTTATTTGCTTGATAATAAAACTCATAATCTTAAATTTCCAATATAGTGGTAACAAATAGCAATGAATTTGGTGAAAAAATATAGGAATGGGACAAGCATAATTATAAGCTTGTCAAATAATTTCACTAAGTTATATTATATTTTTACGCTAATTTTTAAATAAGACGGTCAAAAAAATCTCTATTGGACTAGCCCAATATACATTTTTTGTCTTGAAATAATTACTTATAACGTTAAAATGATCACTTATAATTTTAATATATTTACTTTTTATAGTCCTAAAATGATTACTTATAACCTTAAAACGATTAATTATAATTTTAAAGTAATCAATTAAAGAAATAGACTATTATATAGACCCGTCTCATGGTGAGACAATCTCATACAAAACGAGCTGATATTTTTATAACCATAGTCACTAGAAGTTGTTAGAATTGTAATTTTATTAAGATGAATTGGCTCAATTAAATGGTAAGATTTTAGGTATATATATATATATATATATATATATATATATATATATATATATATATATATATATATATATATATATATATATATATATATATATATATATATATATATATATATATATATATATATATATATATATATATATATATACATATCATGGTATCACAACTATCAACTTAAGTTTGTTAGTTGTTAAATTGGTTACTTAGTATGATATCAAAAATCAATCTAATATAAAATCATAGATTTTATTCGATTGATTGGTTTGATAAATTAAAAATATATGTTAATAATTCAACTATTTATGTCAACTGTTGAACGTGTTTGATACAAATTAATTGTGGAATATTGGCTGTTCTTTTAGAGAAAAGGTGGGTGAAAAGCCAAAATCATTGGAAAAACAACTCTTATTAACTTTTTGTTTTGATTTAACATCTGTTTTTTCAATCAATTGACTTAAAAGTCATTTCTATGTCACAAAAATCAATTGCCAAACACATCTTATATACAAATTAGGCTATTTGCAGTTATTGGAGTGTGATAGTATTTCAAAATCTACCACATTTGAAATTTGAGTCTTGTCTATCACATTTCAAGGTCACAAATTTGATTTTTATATGAGACTGTAATTAAAAAATAAGTCGTTTTATATGAGACTGTCTTATCATGAGACGGAGTATAATTCTGTAATTAATTACTTCAAAATTATCAATGATCACTTTAATACACTAAATATATATAAATCAGCTCAATAAAAATAGTCTCCATGTAAAATAGTGTTATTAATATTTGATTAAAATTTATGACATTGTCATTGTATTGGGTATTTTATCCTTTAAAAAGCGTATAAGCAAGATTCAAGAAATGACCAAAAAGGCCCATAAAGAAAGTCACCTGGGGTTAATAGAAGGAGCGTAGTTTTTGCAAAAAATGAGAGATTTGGGGATTCTTTTCTGCTCTCTCCTCCTCTTTCCTAAACCAAAAACTTCTGAGTGAAACACCAACTATTACACAAATCAAAAATTATCAAAACCCAGAAATATTAAACCTTTTTTACCCATCTGATTTCAGACAAAAAGATTTGAAGTAGAGAAATTTGTGATCTGGGCAATTTTTTTTAAAAAATGGATATAGATAACATAGAATGTGTGTCATCTATAGATATGGATGAAGATGAGATAATTCATCTTCATCATCACCATCAAAATCATCACCATTTTTCATCATCAAAAGCTCCTCACTCAAACAATAATGGTGTTCTTAATTCCACTCTTCATCCATCTACTAGTGTTCATGAGCTTCTTGAATGTCCTGTTTGTACCAATTCTATGTACCCTCCTATTCACCAGGTTAAATCTTTTTCTCTCTGTTTGAAATTTTATGGATTTACTTTTTAATGGATTTTTGTGTCTGGGTTTGTTTTATTTTGTGGATTTTCTTGGGATTTGATGGGTATCTGGTGGATTCTTATGAAATTTGTTGGTGGGTAAGCTGTTTATTTCTAGGGTTTTTGGTTTATGTTAGCTGAAGGGAGGATCTAATAATTGGGAATTTTGACCTGATTTGTTAGATTCAGAACCATATTAATATAGCTGAGTGTGAAACTTTGAGGATTGTGCTAGACTTTCATTTGTTCATAATGAGCTTTGATTGATTTTTGAATCAGTTTTTGGTATTCTGGGGCATTTTACAGCATTTTGGGGAATCACTTCATTTTTTCTGGACTGGGTTTTCTATCACTAATAACTGGTTGTAGTGAATTGCTCCCTAGATCCTTAGTGAAATCTATTTAGGTTTCCTTACTTTTCTTATTCTAGTGCTTTCTGTTTTTGGTGCCTGGTGCAGTGTTAATGATGGCTGTGATTCATGTGGTTTATACTTTGGATTGTTGGAATTAAAGTGGCACTGTGGAAAGGTAAGCTTGGGGTATAATGAATATGAAAAGTGTTATTGTGCATGATTGCTAGATAGTAGTTTCCGTCTTTAATGATGGCCATAGGCTTCCTATAAATGCCCAAACGATGCCTAGTCGCCTTCTATGTCGAGGAGGATGGAGAGTTAATGGAATATATATGATGGGGATGAGGTTTGTTAACAAGCTTTTGGATGACGGCCATAAGTTTTGATGTTTGTTTAGCTTGAGAAAGTTTGGATGCATTGAGCTTCATCAGTTGTATGGCATAGCAAGCTTATCATCTTTGTTATTTTACCCTTCTGGACAATCCTCTGTCACGTAATTTACTAATCTACTTGCGAATCGCAAATCTAAAAAAGCCAATTATGATCAGTTTTGGGCTATTTTATGGTCATTTTGAGCGAATTGGGAATTCAAAAAGCGAATCAACTAGCGAAATTATGTTACACTGGGACAATTATCACGTGTTGTGATACGTCGTCGTAAATTAGGATCTTAGTTTAATATGAGGAAGCTCCTTTTTCTTTTCTTGATTTATACTGCTTTGTGATTTGAGTTTTTGTTGGACAAAGCTAACTCTCCTTTAGTACCGAGTGTATTATGTTTGGAATGCCCTTGGCTCATCTTGTTTTGTTTTACCGAAATGTGGCCCTTGATTTTTGTGACCGCGTTCTTTTGAATGTGTATCGTTAGTGTTATTCTCTTGATATCAAGTGGTTTTTAGACCGTTTGCCCCCTCACCACCATCTTACATTGGAAAGAATGTCATATGTGTTTCCGCTCATGTTGATGATGTCTGCTTCCTGAAGCTGTTGAGAAACATTTGTATCCCTTATTTTGTTGAAGTTTTTTACTTCTAAAATCCATTCTTTTCGATATTATTTCTGAATTTTCTGATAAATATATGACTTTTACAGTGCCGAAATGGGCATACTCTTTGTTCCACTTGTAAAACACGTGTGCAAAACCGTTGCCCAACCTGTCGACAAGAACTTGGGGACATAAGATGTCTAGCATTAGAAAAGGTTGCTGAATCTCTTGAGCTGCCTTGCAAATACTATTCCCTTGGTTGTCCAGAGATATTTCCCTATTACAGCAAACTTAAACATGAAGCCATATGTAACTTCAGGCCATACAATTGTCCATATGCTGGATCAGAGTGTTCTGCTACTGGGGATATCCCTTACCTCGTGGCGCATTTGAGGGATGATCACAAGGTTGACATGCATGCGGGATGTACATTCAATCATCGTTATGTGAAATCTAATCCACGTGAGGTGGAAAATGCTACTTGGATGCTCACTGTAAGTTCCTTTACTCTCAACCTTGACATCACCTTTGCAAGTCATTGGAAAATGTTAACGATGTGTTTGGTTAACGGTTCTAAATGATGGTAATGGGTATGATTTGTAGTGTAAATTCTCATGACGTGCATCATGTCATTCAAATAGTTTTGAAAGTTTGATCATAAAAAGTTTTTTTATTCACAATTTTCCATTATCATCTAATACCACATTCAAATGGTAATGCGTTGAATTGAATTTTGTGAAGAAAATGAGGTTGTTGAAAGATGGTCATTAAATCTTTCAAGAGATATTCCTATCAAAATTACACTAACTTTTCATTGCCATTCCCATCATTTAGTACCGATTATCAAATAAGCCGTAAAAAGTATAATTTTACAGTGTTATGTGTGCCATCTATCATTTGATATATAGACTACTAAATACTTGTGAACTTTTTCATGCTGGATATGTTTTGCCATTGGATGTTATTAGTGTGTCTGGATGAACACGTAAGATTTCTGATACGACCTAGATTCAGTACGCATCTACTTTTGCTTATTTTTACTCTTAAAAAAACAGAAAAGACAGGTTGTTATTTTCACTGGTTTTCCGATGGTGGTATGAAGAAGCAAGCGCATCTGACTGTCGTTCATAGTGTATTGTTGTGTATAAGTGTATGTATAACTGCCTATTAATGAGCATTTGTTGCTAATATGTTGCCCAACTGGGATCTGGAGTTATAGATGGTGTTAGAACAGTTGTATTGCCCAGTGGGTAGATTGACCTTGTAACTTTATAGTTTATAGCCATATTTAAAATATGATCCCCATCAATTATTTTAGTTTTTTTTATTGTGTTGGTTGGTAAGGCTGTCTGGGTTATGAGGCCATGTTGTTTTCTTCTAACATAAATTTTCTGCATTATCCGTCTCCCGTAATTGTACATAACCAACCTCCGTTTGGCCTTCATTGGGGGTGTTTTGGCAAATGGTTGATAGCTGATTACAGCTAATTTGGCCAGCTAATCTTATTAACTGGTTTGACCAATTAATTTTGAACCAACTGCTATAAGCAATTTGTTCAAAAACATCTTATTCATAGTAATAAGTTGTTTCAACCAGCTAATTTACCAAATATTAGCATTGGATAGTTTAACCACCCAACCCTCTTTTTGTATTGAAATAAGCTAAAATTGCTCAATAAGTTATTTTGCCAAACACTCCCATTGTCCCGATTTTTCCTTGATGAAAAAAGTGAAAACGGAAATGAACATAGCGGACTTAGCTTGTGCAATTTCACATGCTATTCAAGAGTATGTTGTCAATAAGCTTGGTCCACAATGTACTAATTAACAATGCGCGGTCCATCTTTTTTCTTAGGTTTTCCACTGTTTTGGTCAGTATTTCTGCCTCCATTTTGAAGCCTTTCAACTTGGCATGGCTCCTGTATATATGGCATTCCTTCGATTCATGGGGGACGAGATGGAAGCTCGGAACTACAGCTACAGTCTCGAAGTTGGAGGTTACGGTCGTAAACTCACCTGGGAAGGTACCCCAAGAAGCATTCGAGACAGCCACAGGAAAGTTCGGGACAGTCACGATGGTCTTATAATACAGAGAAACATGGCACTCTTTTTTTCTGGCGGAGATCGCAAAGAACTGAAGTTGCGAGTCACAGGACGTATATGGAAGGAGCAGCAGAACCCTGACGGAGGAGCCTGCATTCCTAATCTGTGCAGCTGATTACGGGTTTCTGTGTTGCCTGCTGACCGTTCTGTCTCAACTCTTGTATTTGGGTTTGTAATTTGATTAACCAAGTATATATAGAGACTTGATGTATAATTTACTGATATGGGATATGTGTGCAACTGCAACTGTGCAATCTAGATGTAGCTGCTTTGCAAAGATTGTTTAACCACTCTCTCTTTTGCCAATTAAAATGGCTAACATTTTTCTCTGCTTTTGTCTTTCAAACTTGTTCGATTACTTCCTCTGTCTCATTGAAAACGCAAAATTAGTCCAAAAAAATAAGCTTAAAATTAGTCCAAAAAAATTAAGATTTATACTTCCTCTGTGTGGTGCTTTCTTTCTCAACGGGGAGTATAAATTTTGACTTTTATTTTTCTCATAAATATTACTCTAAATACAAGCATGAATTTAAAAGTCAATGGTGGAACACATGATATACTAGATCAAAAGCAATTATTTTTTTAGAGGGACAGAGAAAATAATAGATTGATTAGCTTTTTTGCCTTCCACAAAAGCAATCATTTTCTAATACTAGATCAAAATTATCATACTAAACAAGGAAACACTACATAATTTCACTATGTGGGACACTTGAAAAATATTTACATGGTAAATGGTAATGCTTCATTTGCTTGTGCTTGCAAACCATCAATGTGGAACACATGATATATTTTTCCTCTATTCCATTCACATGTCCATCTTTGATAATTTGTAAGTATAGGCAAATGAAGCATTAGCATCTCACATCCATTAAATAATAAAATATGATTTTTTTTAAAAAAAATTTCGGATTCAAAACATATAAATATTAAATTATATTTATAAAATTATTTTTTCTAACTTGAAAAATATTACAATGAAAATATTTCTCATTTTTCTATATTTAAAGAATTCAATTTATTTTTAAATTTATGATGAAAAAGTTGTAAACAAATAAGAAATTAGATATTAGATTTTTTGTTCTTGATTTCCTTCTTATAAAATACTCTTTCGTCTTATTTAATTTATAGTATTTTTCAATTTAGATTGTCCCACTTCATTTGCATTATTTTTATTTTTGGATTATGACCCACCATTTACTTTTAATCTTATCCATACACTTGAAATCTTCTTTAATTTCATCCACACGTCTTTTATTTATTAACATTATCCACTTTTTTTCTTAAAAACAACAATTTTGTTTTTTAATGTAAATTATACAGGACAAAAAGAGTAAGCTCTTTATGTTTTTTCAACACATAAAATAAATTAAGTTTTTAACGTTCATTCCGCATAGATGAAATAAACTTAGACAATAGATTTACGATTTTAGTTACTAAATTACTCAACAGTCAACACAAACTTTAGTTTTATTTCTAAAGACGAATTTTAAAAAATTAGTTTGTTTATTTAATGCAGTCCAATAACAAGAAGTACCCTATACTAGTTTGTAGTTAGTACCCACCCGCCAAATTGAATTGGGGATTTAACGAGGGTTTAAGCCATATAATATCCAAATCCAAATCCCATTTCTGTTTCACAGTCACAACCCTCCATGTAAGCTTCAACATCTGATTCTTTTACTTACTCATTTCCATGGAGATTCTTAGTTCCTCCCTTCTATCCAAACCCCATTTTTTATCTCCTGTCTCACCTTTATCTTCTCTATCCTCATTCACAACTTTTACAAAAAAAACTCCATTAAAAATTCACAAAACCCGTCTCAATTCCTTCTCAAACTCCCCATTTCCCACAGTTTCACCACACAAAAACAGAATAAATACCCAGATTTTTGCTCGTATTGTTCGTCCCACAAAGCGGAGGAACTCACTGAGAAAGAAGCTTGATTCAAAGGTGCGTAAAAATCCTCATAAGCTTATTGACCCAGTTCCTCATTTTATCGATGATGTTAAATTAAATTCAGTTTTAGGTATTGATAGTTTGGAAAATGTTAGTGGGGAATTGGGTGAAACTGAAACTTTTAATGTAGATAATTCTAGAAAATTTGGGGAATCTGTTATGTGGGATAAATTAGATGGGTGGGTTGAACAATATAAAAAAGATATTGAGTTTTGGGGAATTGGGTCTAATCCAATTTTTACTGTTTTTCAAGATTCTAGAGGTAGTGTTGAGAAAGTATTTATTGATGAAGATGAGATTTTGAGGAGGAATGGAGTTGAGCCTTTGTATTATAAAGAAAATAGAAAGTTGGATGTTTTTAATGAAGTAAATTTGAAGATTTTGCATGCTAGGAATTTAGCTAGAGAAATCGAGGGAGGGAATAATGTGATTTCAAAAAATAGTTCTGTTACTAAATTTGTGTTTTCTGGTGAGAAATTAGGGTTTGTTAGCAGCATTAAGAGAATGTTTGTTCACCAAAAATCGCTAACAAAGGTGTCGAGGGTTGGAATTGCTATTATTTGTGGGTTTGTGTTTGTTTTGATGATCAAAAAGATTTTTACTTTGAGAGAGAAGGAACCGGAGCTGACGGGATTGGAGAAGGAGATGTTGAAGAGAAAGATGAAGTCAAGGATGGTGAAACAGAATTTAGAGAAGGGTAGTGTTGAAGTTGTGGAAGAGTTGTCTGATTCGCTTAGTGTGTTTACCGAAAGGCCTCGTCTTGATAAGGAGGAGGTGTTGAATAGCATTAGAGAAGCAAAGGGGTTGGATAAAAGTCTAGTAGTGCTTGATGTTGGCAGGGCGCAGGAGACTGCATTCGGAGAAATGAGTGCTAAGATTAGGGAGATACAGAAGATGGCAAGAGATGCGAGGAAGATTGAGAAAGAAGAAGGCGTCTCTAGTGAGGAAAATGAATCGGATGAACAATATACTTTCGACAAGTTAGAGTCGATGGAAGAAGACATTGTTGAAGGATTTGAGGGTTCAATTTGGATTGGTGAATCAGGAAAACAGGCTTCAAGTGTACCGTTTCCTTTAGGGAAAGATATTGAAGGACTTGATGTTGTCGACATGAATTTTTCGAAGGACTTTCTGAATGGAACTCGTACTGAAATAAAGCATGTCAATGGCATTTCGGATTCTGAAATCTTAGGCGAGCTAGAAATGGAAAACAGTGATTCTAACTTCATCGGTGAACAGGATGAGTATAATGAGGATTTGGAGATTCATAGTGATTCAAATGGGACAATTATAAATGACGATGAAACCCCATTAAGTAGTCTTGTTCAGAGCTTCGATATTTCTAATTCGTCAAACTCTACTGAAGGGATTGATTCTTACATTTCTAGCAGCCAACTGAACCCACCAAAGACAATACCCGTGAGAAGAAAGTCCAAAATCATACGCTCAGTAAAAGAAGCTCGGGAGTATCTCCTGCAAAAAAATAGTGAAAGAGATCAAGTTGGTGATATTACGACCTCAGCGGATGCAAAAGATGAGAGAATGGACTTGAGCCCGAGATTAGGAAAGGATGATGAAATACCGGAGTCTTTTGATTTAGTCAGGAAGGTCCCTGCTCCAAAGGTTTCGAAATATTACAATGTTAAAGGAAATGAATGTTTGGCAACAGATACTAATGTATTGAAGGTAGAAACAGAAAATGAAATGAATCTGATGAGACCTTATGATTCACCGAGTGCTGAAAATTCAGGTGATGCACAAAATATGGGTACATTTATGAAGGTTGATGAGATGTTCGAGCGCATTGATTCACATGAAAGATCTGACCCTATTACCGGTGAAAACGATTTTAGTGATGTTAGCCATGAAGCAAACGGACCCCACGTGACTGAAAAAAGTGTCGGAAAAGCAAACGAGCTGGGTGAAATGCTCAAGGAAAAGATGCATCTCTCTGATGTCAAAGATGATGTCGAACTTGGTCGAACCACTGAAAAACCTGAGCCTACAAAACTGAGCGAGATACTTGCTCCCGGTGCTGGTTCTGACACCGAGGAAAATGCATATCGTCCAACTGAAACACTTCAAAATGCTGAAAATGTAATGATCACTGAAAAAGAGAATTGGTTGGAGAAGAATTTTCATGAAGTTGAGCCCATAGTGAAGAAAATTGGCAGTGGGTTTAGGAATAGTTACAATGTTGCTAGAGAGAAAATAAAAGCGGAGGAGGATACAAAATTGGATTTTATGAAAATAAAACAGGAGATTGATGAAATGGAACTTGAGTGGATGCAGGATAGTAAACTTAGAGAAATTGTTTTTAAAGTTCGAGATAACGAATTGGCGGGTAAGGATCCGTTCCATTCTATGGATAATGAAGATAAACTTGCATTTTTCAAGGGTCTTGAAACTAAAGTTGAAAAAGAGAATCAGAAGTTATCGATGCTGCATGAATGGCTTCATTCAAACATTGAAAATATTGATTATGGAACAGGTATTGTGTTCTTTAGCCTTAATATCATGCTTTCTTTTCCATAACTGTGTTTTAGTTCTAGGACATAGAGTTGGATTTTGCACTTCTTATTTATGTGAATTTGCATATGGTGTTTGGTAGTAATGATCAATGGAAAACGACCTATTGTTATTTCAATTTAGAAGGGTAAGGATAAGGTCGTGTTCTCTTGTACATCTAATCGACCCAAACCCTATCTAAATGGGAGCCATTCATCCATTTAGTAGCGTTGGAGTAATGAAATCTATAGTAGCTTAGGTCAATGGTTTATAAACACCTACATTTCCTAGACACAAATACAAGTGTCGGTGTCCTAAATCTATTCAAGGACACAAAAGTATTTGTATCTTCATGCAAAAAGTTAGTATAATATCAACTTTTCTTTATATAAAAAATAAAGTATTGAAATACAAAATTAATATTAAAATTATTGTTATGTTGCTTTGAAGCTCTTCTAACATTTGTTTGGGTGGAGGAAATGAAGGGAAGGGATTTAGATTGATGAAAATTTTTTTGTTTGGATAACAAGTGGGGAGAGGGAGGGTTTTAGAGGGATAGTGAGGGATAATCTTGAGTGTAAAATTTGGGTAGAGATAGAAGAAACTCAATATTGTTTGCTTGGACTTAACAAAGCTATATACCTTACAAGTTACGTTGTATATTTTTTGAATATCATGAAATACATCACCTACAAGAATGTAAACAATGCTCATGTTCAAGTAGTAAAGGGATAAGGAAGACTCAGGATGGCCCTTCTAAATCTTTCCAATTTTGGAAAGATTTTGTTTATTAAAAAACCAAGGACAAAAATCCTTTCTAAACCTTTCCTTTCCTTCTTAACTCAATTTTTATCCAAACGAGGGATGTATATTTTTTCTTTCCCTTCCATGTCTTTATTTCCTATTCTTAATAAATATTTCTCGTTCCTCTCCCCTTTCCCTCCCCCTTTCCCCCTTTTCCTCTTAAATTGCTATCCAAACAAATTGTAAAGGAATAAAGTCCAAAGATAGCTAGTGCTACTGCGTGCTTTAGATCTACATATAAGGTAAAGATAAAATAACAAGGTAACCATGTCATGTCGTGTCGTGCTGTGTCAACCCAGCTATGATGGCCATCTAAATATAATTCTAAAGATAGCAAGTCCTATAAGTATGTCATGTTGTGTTGTGTTGTATCAACCCAGCTATGACGGCCATATCTAAATATAAGTCTAAAGATAGCAAATCTGACACTTGTCCGTGTTATGTCGTGCTGTGTCAACCCGGCTATGACGGCCATATATGCTATGTCTCTAATGAAAAAAGTTTGAACACTTTAACCTCCTTTAAGATCGGGTTTTTCTTTTCATAGGATAGAATTTTAGTTGGCTTTTATTGACTTGCTATGCCATTTGTAGTTGTACAACAATGTTTTATATGTTTACTTTTCCCGGAATAAAATCTTATCAACTCGCATTCTCATATTTTTGCAGATGGTATAAGCTTATATGATCCACCTGAAAAAGTTGTACCCAGATGGAAAGGTCCACCGTTGGATACAATTCCCGAGTTTCTGAATAACAGCCGAGATCAGCAACCGGCAGCTTCATCTGTTCAAAAGGTGAATGAATCGACGAAACATGATAATGATGTGACATCCTTGAAAGCCAATACCTCAAAGTCAATGCGTAAAGAGAAGGGTGCTAAATCGTCAAAAACTGTTATAGAGGCAAGTGATGGCTCGATCAAACCTGGAAAGAGGTCTGGGAAAGAGTACTGGCAGCACACGAAAAAATGGTCTCGTGGGTTTGTAGAATCCTTTAACGCAGAGACTGATCCTGAGGTGAAATCGGTCATGAAGGATATCGGGAAGGATTTGGATAGGTGGATTACCGAAAAAGAAATACAAGATGCAGCTAATTTGATGGATAAAATTCCACAGAAAAGGAAGGAGATTTTAGAGAAGAAACTAAGCAAGTTAAAGAGAGAAATGGAGTTATTTGGACCACAAGCTGTAGTAAGCAAGTATCGTGAATATGCCGAACAAAAGGAAGAAGATTACTTGTGGTGGTTAGATCTTCCTCATTTGCTGGTATTCAGCTTTACTCCTCTTTTTCATGTTTTCGAACTTTTATATAACATACTATTATTCCAATGCCATTAAGTGGTTCTCACTTAAGTAAGGTTTGAGAGATCGAATTTGAGCAACCTTACCGTTTAGTAACATTAAAGAGAGTGTTTCGTATTGACCCTTGGTAGCACTATGTAACTCATGGGAGATTCTGAGCATGTTCAATATGTTTGACTACACAGGGACCAAAAAAGTTGGACGCCTTAATATTAAATTATGTAGTATATGTTACGTGTTTAAAGATATAAAATTGATAAAAAGTGCACGGGAGCTTTAAAGAATTTGTCAATTTTTGCTCTGCCTATGATGCAACTTCATATAAATAAGATATGCATATAATTTAATGAGTCATCTTGATATAGTTCATTATAATTAAAATTTAAAACCAAAGAACTAAATTTTTGGCCAATCAAAATAAGGGACATTTTCAGATCCTTTATATTTATAGGAAAAATTACACATCCTCTTCTAGCAAAATTGGAATCATGAGCCAGTTTTAGCTTAGTATATTTCCTCCATTTTTTTCAAAGCACCATTATTAAACAAAGAAATAATGATTAGTGCAGCATATATATTAGTGTAACATGATTCGCCAGTTAATTCGTTTTTTTGGATTCGCGATTCACTCAAAATGATCTTGAAATAGCCCAAAACCAACCATCATTTGCTTTTTTTTATTTGCGATTCACAAGGAGATTAGTAAATCATGTGACAATGATGTTGATTGATAGTGTCTGTTAAGTTCTTGCACCACAAAAATTTAAATGAAATCGAAGTCTGCGTTTAACCGCATTTGTTACTCTCTAATGCTTGAATAGCAGTACAAGAATTTTACGTCTTAGAACTTTTTGAATGTTTATTGGAACTAATAATTTTATCATTTTTCTTTTTGCAGTGCCTTGAACTGTATACTTATGAAGGTGAAGACCAAAGGGTTGGATTTTATTCATTAGAAATGGCTGCAGATCTTGAGCTCGAACCAAAGCCAAATCATGTAATCGCCTTTCAAGACCCTGGCGATTGCAAAAACTTTTGTTATATTTTACAAGGTCACTTGGAAATGCTCGGCAAGGGAAAAGCATTCATTGTTCCGCAGCCTCCTAAGGTACGGCACTGCGTTTCACATCATTGTTCTCTTCTCTTTACCTGTCTACCTTTTCTTAAGGTAGTGTTAACAGTGTCACACGATTCGCTAATCTACTCATAAATCGTAAAAGGCGAATTGTGGTCAGCTTTGGGCTAGTTTTGGCTATTTTGAGCAAATCACAAATTCAAAAAGCGAATCAAAATTATGTTACACTGGTTATGATGTGGGGGGATGAGGGTAGAGGATGGTATTGTTAATTTAACTGAACTTATTGTCAATGCCAGCAAATAACCGGGGAATACGAGGTGCACATATTTTATAAGCCAAATATATATACCATCCCAAAACCCCATGGCAATGGGAAGAAAGGCTCCAATAACTTATAAAGTGTGCACACCATCTTTAACTTGTCGATGTGAGATAAACCATCTATCACACTGGCATTCAACCTCGACAAATTTTGCAGGATGTCTTTCGACAAGCCAAAGGAAATGGTTTTGGTGTCACTGTCATTAGGAAAGGGGAGTTAAAGCTCAATATAGATCAACCACTTGAAGAGGTGGAGGAATTAATTACCGAGATCGGAAGCAAGATGTACCATGATAAGATGATGCGGGAGCGCTCCGTTGATATAGACTCTTTGATAAAGGGTGTATTTGGTGTTAGTCCACCTTCCAAGAGGTAATATCCCCAATCCCCATCTCCTTGGATCAGTATATATATTTGGGATACAAGTTGAACTGATGAATTCGATTTCCTTTTTGTTAACTGAACAATTTGCTGATTCAGAAAAAGAAAGAAGCGAGCACGGAAGAGACCCAGTAAACCATGAACATTATGCCTTCTGAAGCTTATATAGGATTAGCTCAGGTACCAACCCTTCGACCTAGTCGGTCATCTATCTACGGAGGTCCTTCAATGTCTTTTTTTTTGCTTCTTTCTGGTGGCACGGTTTTGAAAATGTATAGCTTGTTCTTTTGTCACAGCACAAAATTACTTCACCAGCCAAATGATCGGTTGGAAGATGGTACTCCCGCGGAGGACCATTTTCTCTTACAAATTCATCTGCAGGAGAAATGGTCTTGCTCTTACCACATTATGGCAGTCTGAGCACACTAAACCTCGGTCTTTTTGGGATGATCCGTTACTGAATCTGCCATTAAGACCAGAGAAACTACTTGGTTTGAAATGCCCCTAAGCATGCTCAAAAGGACGCTCTCTTCCAACCGCTCTTTAGGGTATGATGAATGTTGTGCTTCAAGATAGAATCATCCTTTGAATGACCCTTAAGGCTAGGAAATCGGCGTTTTAATGACAATATAACTAGGTATGCTCTGTATCGACAAGATATCTGTTTCACTCGGCATCATGCATAATCTCGAATGCAGTTGTGGTAATGGTGGTGATGATTTTGATATTTTGTACTATAGTAATGGTCCTTCATGCTCAATTGAATAAATTTTTATGTGCTAGTCATTTTGAGAAAAGAGACTGTTTTTAGCACAAGTTTGCCCCTCAATTCATCCTCAACTCTCAAGTCACAAGTGACAACCATTGATTCCAAGATATCCTTTCCTTTAATGTAAAGTTAAATATGATTCATTATGTATTATATTCACTACTATCTACGTCTTTTAGATTTGCTACTGAAAGTGACATATTATGAGATTTGCTACTGAAAGTGACACTGACATATTATGAGGAGAAATATTATTATGTTGTAAACATGTTGTATGGAGTATGGAGAAATGCCATTTTGAAGTTCCATTCATTTTGGTTCAACATCAACAATATACTCCTACAAGGCTATAACTATATTATCACATTAAAGTTTACATCTTTCTAGAAACATCATGTTCACATCTCAATCACTACCAATTCATTTCATATACTCTATTACATTTCCTAAAACAGAAGGAATTAAACATATCACAATTCTAAGAAGTCTCAAACATCCTAAAAATAGAACACACAAACATTTTTTTAATAAAAATCAAAAACAAAAATCCATTTTTACACTTGCTAATATTAATCTTAGATATAAAAAAAAATTTAAAAAAAAAGTGATCAGATCAGCAATTATAGCCAAGAACAGACCCATCAGAGACCTGAATAGAAACTCTACATTGAGTTCCTTTTTCCACATGATGAGCAAATACCTTTAACACCTTCATACTTCCTACCAGCTTCATCCTTGTCTCCAGCTCCATCATGGGTCCGGGTACGGGTCCAGACACGGGCCCATTAACTTGCCCAACATTGGGTGGAAGTGGGAATGACTTGACATCAAAAGTAGCAGATACATACTGAGTTCTACCAGCAGAAATACTACCCGCAGGAATATAGATAAAACCCAGAGGACCCGTTGAATCAGAGAAGAGTTGTAAGGAACTGTCGTAATGTGAGAAAGCGTAACGGTTCGGGTTTCGAACCGCTACGTATTGGAAGAAGGTGAAATTGGCGGTGTTATTGAGTAAAGAGAATGCTGGGAATTTCATGGTTTGGACTGAGATTTGTGGATCTTGAGGACGGAAGAGTATAAAGCAAGTGATTAAAGCTGCTATTGTGAGGATGATTAAGAAGGATGTTGCTAAGAAACATGATGCTAATGTTGGGGTTGATGATTTGGGTCTTGGATGTGGGTGCGGGTACGGGTATGGGTATGGGTATGGGTGTGGTTGTTGATGTGGTGGTGGATTTTGTTGTAATGGTGGTGGTTGGGGATGTTGTTGTGGTGGTGGTGGTGGTTGTGGATGTTGTTGTTGTTGTTGTGGTGGTGGTTGGGGATGTTGTGGTGGTGGTGGTTGTGGATGTTGTTGTTGTTGTGGTGATGGTTGTGGATGTTGTGGTGGTGGTGGTGGGCCCATTTGGGGTGGTGAAGGTGGAGTAAAGAGAGGAGTGAGAAAAGTGGGAAAGAAAGAGGGAGGAAAATCTAGTGTTGGGGTTTTGTTAAATTGATGTTTAGGATCATAGTGGAGTGTGTCAAATTTTTTTGAGTGCAAACAACAAGGTAGCTAGAGTCAGGAGAGTGGGATCCACATTGTGAATGATGAGGATGATGAAAATAGTGGACACGTGGCACTATGCTATTTGCTTTATGACAAAAATGACCATATTACTTTAACTTTTTCTTTTCATAAATGGCTAAATGATTGGCTAATTTGACTAGTTAAAAATATTGATTGTAAGCTAGTTATTATGACTACGTGGCTCTACTAACTCTAACGACGTTTTCTCATATACAAGCTCTTTAACTTCTCTTAACAACTCAAAAAACCACAATGAGTTTGCTTGTTTTTTTCCAAGTATTTTTTCTAACTTTGTAGACTCATTTACAAAGCAGTCAAAGAAATCAATCCTAGAAGTTCCCTTAGTCTTCTTGGGAAACGCAAAAAAAGGCCTTGACTCACTTTCCTCGTCTTAGCAAAGGCCATTGCAACCTTCATTGAGCTACTATAATTGCTATTCGTTCGGGCATTTTAATGGCTCGTTCGAACAACCTTACCCTATGTATTTGGTATATTTCTTGACATCAATCTATCTATGTAATGCATAATGGACCATTTTTCACAACAAAATCACCCCATATCCATGCTCAAATGGCCCTTAAACATGCCAATTCAACTAACTTGCACTTTCGCTTATGTTTGTTGATTTGATGTTCTCCAAGCTTTTATGCGTGGGTCTTCACTAAATAATGTACAAGCATAATCTATCAATAAGAAGTTAAATGGTGATAATATGATTGATTTATTATGTAATTTTTCATTAATCTTGTAAGATAGTCAAATTTTAGATATATAATGTTGAAAATCTTCTATATCCTCTAATTTTACATAAAAATATTGAAAAAATAATTATATGTGTATATATCAACATACTAATAATTCAATTCAATTTACAATGGAAGAACAAGCCAATGCGTAAATGACTTTCTACTCCCTACACATTACTTATTAAGTAATGTTCCTTAAAATAAATTTCATACACCTCTTTCATTGATCACATTTTAAACATACATAACTTCTTATAAATCTCATATTCAACAAGAACCACAGGAATGCACATGTATGATGTATGGAGACAAGGCCTGAGTAAACCAAAAGCACAAGCAAAAATTTGACCTTAAGCTCCCTGATTTTCTTGTCTTATAAATTATAATATTGTTTGTTCAACAAAATAATCAAAAACTTTGGACATCTAGAATTCTCGGAAATGTAACATTCTATCCGAATTAAAACTCAATTACTTATTACTATATCGGAAATTAAACCACCCATAAATATATATGTTAAACAAACGATAAACCTCTCTATAAAAATAGGGTTTTTAAGTTGCAACTCGCAAATTTCGTTACTTTTGCCAACTTTGTTGGTATAATTTGCTAAAGACAAATTTTAGCGAGACAGTCTCTTTAAGAGACCATCTTTAATTAGGTCGATCCATTATATATTTTTTAAAGTAACTAAGCATTAAGAATACAAAAAATGAGCATTAAGAATAATATAAGTAGACATTAAAAATAAGGTAAGTAGAATCTTTAATGAATTGGGTTTGAAATATATTTCTCAACATAACGATATCTCAAAAGACTAGCTATTTGCTAAAAATAGTTGTCAAACTTCAAAGTTGGCTCCTGACTCCTGAGAAATAAAACGACAATTAACAGCCATATATTGTTACTCTGTTAGAATATACAAGCTGTAACCCAAAAAGCCCTATCAAAACT
The DNA here is from genome assembly GCF_026212465.1 of Amaranthus tricolor. Taxonomy (NCBI): domain Eukaryota; kingdom Viridiplantae; phylum Streptophyta; class Magnoliopsida; order Caryophyllales; family Amaranthaceae; genus Amaranthus; species Amaranthus tricolor. Next base: position 2,024,789 of record NC_080050.1, on the reverse strand, counting down.
TAAGGGGACCCAACAGACCAAGTCCAATTATGCTGCAAAATCAATACAACCTCTCATTGATATCGCTATTGCACAGCAATTATTGTCAAAAATACGACAAAAATTGCCAAAAAGTGTGGGATCCTTCTCGTCACATCTTACAGAGAAGCAAACCATGACTTCCAAAGATGAATGAATCGACGTATCAAAACTGGCATATCGCACACAAAAACAAACAGATAGTCTCAAACAAATCTTAGTGAGATTCCGTCTAAACACAACTGAGAGTCGGATGCAATACAATTGAGAAACAAGCACAATGAGATAAGAGATTGCCATAGCAAGAAAACCGTGCTCAAATCATGCTGAGAGATCTCTAAACTTTGGCCAAATCATATTAAACTTGAAGTGAATTAAAGAATGTACTTCAATTGAGGGAAACCTTAAAAAGAAAAATATCTACCATCCCCTATTATTGTACTTTTTGTACCGAACGTAATGCACATCTATGTACCTACACAGGAGCATTTCCGTAACTGATCGAGCATACATGATGTTGGACAGTCTCAAGGAAGGCCACTTGTGCAATCAGCAAGAAGCAGGACAACTACCCAAACATCTCATCAAGGTGACGATCCATGATGTCTGACACAGTTTCGAGGAAGGTCTCTTCACTTGAGCATGGAAGTGCAGAATCAAGAGCTTCTTGAACAATCTTCTCGATCACAGACTCTTGCCTGATGTTCACCCGACACATGATACTTCCAATGTCATATGGAGTTAACCCCCGTTCTACTCCTTTCTTTAGCAGCATAGTAGAAATGTGCAGGGTGCGAGAACTCTCAACAGGAAGGTCCCATCCATAGAACTTCAGAAGAGCAATGTCTTCCTTAGCATCCAAGGACTTTATGTACTCCACAGTTTCAGCTGAATATGGCTGACGAGCTTGAGGCCAGTAGAGCCATTCGAAAGTACAGTCTTCAAACTGCATTAATCCAATAGAATATGGATTAAACAAATTGCTTAAGTGCTGGAAATAGCTAAGTTCTTGATATGCAATGATCAACAACCAAATACAGAACAACCTACTAGACATGATCTACTGGACATGATCAATAATCAACAAACACTACGGAGATCATACAAGAAAACAAATAATTTCAAATCAAAACCAAAAGGGGGCAAAAGATAATGGAAAGATGTCAAAGTCTCCACTAGAACCAACAAACCAAATTAAGTTTCAGGTCATGAGCTATTCATACATCAAACAGTTCAAATTCTAAACATATTCTTGTAAGAGAAAGGGACCAAAAAGTTCCCTTGCTGGACCAACAATTGAACAAGCTTTTAAGTGAACACAACGAAACAATGTCATTCAATTACTCTCTTTGTCCCTCTTAATTTGCACCTCTTTCCATTTTAGGTTGTCCCACTCATTTTGCACCTTTTTTATGGCAATAATCACACTTTATTTCTTTAAATCTCATCCACAAACTTATTTTCTTTCTCCATCATAACCGCTCCTTATCATCCACTTGTTTTTTTTTCTTATTCACCGACCAAATTTCCCTTTCCCTCTAACTTTCACCCAAAACAAAATGGGTGCATTCTCATAGGGACGGGGGAGTATTTACTTGGGCAAATCAAACAAATTAATCTTAGAACATGATAAACATCCACAAAAGTACTTCAATTTAGGGAGAGTTGTCAATGAATTCCAAAGCAAACATCACAAAACCAACAAGGTAAATAAATCCATCAATCGTCATAAGCAAAGAAGCTAAAACACCATAGCATATCACACTAATACAACTAGGGAAAAAGGAGGTAATAACCAAGACACTTACACACTCAGGCAAGCAGTATCCATGATCGATGGGAATCAGGACAGTTTGACCCGTTTCATTGTTCTTCTGGTACAATACATTTCCAGCATGTCTGTCAGCATTAGCCAACCTTATATCAAGTACAGAAATTTTGTGCACTTCTTCCACAGGGAAAGAACCAGGACCGATATCCTCACAGCTTCCATCATTCTTCATAAACTTCTGCAAGGATCCTATCTTATGAGTGATGTCGTTAGGGTGATTAAAACCGCCGTGCAAACAACTCACCAAATATGTAGGAGGAACCCCGGCAAACCCCAACGCCTCTCCAGTGACATCTCGTCTCCCTTTCAATGGATGATCCAAGAGATAAGCTGCTACTTCTCGAAACGCCCCATGCCCAACTCTTGTACCCCTTTTCAACCCTTCGCCATCAGAGCTCAAAGGTAATCCATGAGGATTATTCCTTGCATTAGGCTCCTCGTCGATAGGCTTAAACACTGACACATACTCTAGACCACTCGAATCCTGCATAAGGTACACACCTCCTGAACCCTCAGACGATCTAATCGGACTATTACCACACTCCAACCCCTCATTAGTCAAATCCATCACATCTAATACTGCTAAAGGTACTGAAGCCTCTTTATTCACCACAACTGGTAATAGTTCAAACTCTTTCTCAGCTACCTTGCTCGACACCAATCCCAATTCCTTCGATTCAACTGGTGCATCCACACATAACTCATCTAAAGTCTTCTCGACACGCTTAGTTCTAACCTTAGCCGATTTCCTAACAAGCAAATGAATCACACCATCTTCTCGCTTACAAATGTCGTCAACTAACTGCTTATCTTCCAGCAATGCACCTTCATAAACAAGCTCCTGATCCTCCTTATCCACTAAACCTTTAACCTTCTTGGCTATCTGCTTCTTAACATAACTAACATTACGATAGCGACCAACATCAAAAGTTAACTCCTTTCCACAAGTAGTCTTAACATTGATAGTTTGAAGATCAGATAACCTAAGAACTAAATGAAGAACATTACCATTGGCAACTCCATAATCACGCACCATTGAATTACTGCGAGATAATTCTCTACCTCCACAAACTAATTTCTGTTGTTTCACGTAAAAACCTTTGTAACTTTGAATCTTCAATTTTACAGACTCAATTGAATCCGATCCAAACACACGTAACGGAATAACATTCCCAGACACGCTCAAAAACACCATTATCGATTCATCAGAGTTCAAATTCAGTGCATTATGAAAAAACTTAGGCGAAATCGGAGGGTCCTCAGTCCTAATTCTACTAACAGCAAGACCAGCTGACGACATTTTCGCTTCTATCTAATTTACAAAATGAAATTCAATCGAATTTCAAAACCCTAATTTACGAAATCAAAAACCTACACTACAAATCCATCATATCAACAAAACGAAAACAACAAGAAGAATTCACACTTACAGAAACCCTAACAAATCGAATGAATCAAATAAATTGTAATACCATCAGGAAACCCTTAATTCAACAAATTGGGGTCAAATTCAAACCCTAAATTGGTGAATACACGGCAGAGAGTACGAAAATTCAGAAATGGAAGGAAGAAAAATAGAGATTGAAATGAAAATCAAAGATCAAAAGGTAGAATATTAATTTTAATGGAGGAAAGTGGGAGGAAGGATAGAAGAAAAGTAGGTATAATTGGGTAAGAATTGGAAATGAAACGTCAATGATGAGGAGGATGATTTATACGCGTAAACAAACGTTGGATCAAAACGTCGACGTTTTATAAAGAAAAATGTTTTTTATTATTTAAATTATTAATTTTTTGATTGGTTGAATTAGGGAAAACGGTGGGATGCCACGCTAATAAAATGATTTGATTGGTTTAAGGAGGGGATGCCACGGTATATTTGAAGAGAGATAATAGAATCTTGTTTTCTTTAATAAAAAAATGTATCTAGATTAATGAAAGTAATTACTAAAATAAGAATGGTAATAATTTTTTATGATTTTTGGCTTGGAGCGTAAGAAATGATAACTAATTTAGACTATCCTAGGAATATTCTAGAGTGCATACTAGCCTATTAGGTACTTATTTTTAACTAGTAGAATCCAAGGAGTTATCATGGGTATCTAGGTGCTCATCGACGAGTTATCAGGTCGATTTCGAGTTATATATTTCGGGTTTGTTTATAATTGGAACTTGTATCTATGTAAGTTTTTACATAATTGTAAATTGATTTTTTATGTTGGGTGGAATTGAGTTCGGCTATAAGGTCATGTTATAAATATCGAATCATCTGGCTTATTTTAAACAGCTCGACTCGTATCTTGAAGGATTGGGTGGTTAAGGGTTGTGCTGAAGTGGATCATGTGTTAATGTAGAGTAAATGACAAAAATGGGTCAAGTTATGTCGTGCTCAATTTCCGACATGTGACATGACATGAGCATGTGGGTCATGTTAAATGCTAAAGATATATGTTTTACCTTTTTTATATCAAAATTAGTTATAAATTGACGAACTTAACATGACGTGTTGACACTATATGGCATTGGCATGAGTCAAGTAGTGTTGCACCGTTTTATTTTCAAAAAACTTAAACGTGAATTGGCGATGGCCAACTTTGAGGATTGGCTCGTCATGTCGCGTTGGACCAAGAGCGATTGTGCTTGTGATCATGTCTACTACAAATTTTTTGCTACTTAACCTGTAGGTTGTTCTTAAATGAGAATGTTCCTGTGATTAATTAAGATCTTAATCTCCCTGATTAGTTGTTAATCAGATGATTTTTGTTGATGGAAGTCTTTATTTAATTCCTTGCCAGTTATGTGGTAAGATCTTTGGATGAAGATGCTGATGATTCCTACAAAACACACCAAGGAGTAAGAAAGGCCCAGAATTCTTTTTCGAGGGCCTACTCCGACGCCCAAGTTAATATAGATCAATATATGGATTGCCTAACGGGTCCTTCAAGGTGCACAGTGGCAACCCGGTGGATAACTGCTTAGGGCTTGTTTAGACGTGAGGTCCTTATAGTAATTTATCACAATAAATCTTAATTAAACCAAATGGTTCTGTTGCTCTGAAAATCAATGTGAAATTCTGATATTCAGTTAAGATAGTTTGTATTCAATTACTTTTAATTTTTTTTATACTTTTCCTTCTTTTTCCCAAAAAATCCGTTACCTCATTTATGGCGCTTCGGTGAGTATTTATAGCTGATGATTGTGGAACAAAAATTCCTTCTCCGATCCCTGAAGACATTCTTTGCATGTGTCATTCTCTTCTTTAGACGTGTCAATCCCTTAATTACAATCGAATATTTTATTTGTCTTTTGTGACGTTTCTAATCTCTCCTTTTAACACGTATCTTACTTCATAAAATTGATGTTTTAATGAAGGACATGTGTCCTCACATGCACGTGAGCTTCTCATACACTATCCTTCTAAACTTATATACAGAATCCCCCAATAACCCTGCCAGATATTTATTTCCAGATAACTACTTATTAACACAAAATCCTCCCAGATTATGGCGGGTTTGTTTTCCTTTGACTGTCTTTTTATCATAATAACCTTTAAATTAATATTTTACGCAGACAATTTGCCCCCCCCCCCCCCCGACCTATAAATTCTTCCTTAAGAATTTGTGGGTTTGTCTTCAAAATTGACTTTTAGCAACATGACTTTACTCGTTAAGAATTCTTATAATTCCCAAGTAAATCTTCCCTAATTATTCTTTAACTTTTAGCATTATATATATAGGTTTTTACTGGAATTAACCTTATGGGACACTTGGATAAAACTCATAAAATTATGTCAAAAATTTTCAACTTCTGGCAACTCATGTTTCTGGCAACATATGTTTTCTGGGAACATATGCTTCTGGCAACATGTATAATCCCTTTTTCTGGAAAGTGTTTAAAATTCTTTTTTATCTGCTTTTCTGGGTATTCCCTTTTTGGTGAAACTTGTTGACACACTTTACTTGCCACAGTACCCTTTCATCATTATCTCAACTTGGCTGTACTAACATTAAATGTCCATCCAATCACTATTCCCTACTTCTACTAATTTCAAATTTTGGCAGTTTTATCTCAACGGTTGATCTTTTCACTTCCAATTTTAACGTCCCTTGATTTATTGATCTTTTTACTATTTAATAACAATTTTTTTTTTGATGATTATCAAGCTATATATATTCTGAGACATGCATTTTCACCTCCCTTACGTTTTCTGAATCTTCATTTACTCTCAAACATTCTCTGAATATTTTTCCTCTGCGATTAATTCCTCTCAAACCCTAATTCTCTTTAAACTTTCTTTCTTCTTATTTTCATAATGGTTTCTACTAAAACTACCCTGAACGAAATCAAACATGATTTCGGGAAAGAACTTACCGAGGAGCCAGTTGTCGAGTTCCCATTATACGCACACCCAGATGCTTTACCCCATCAACCTCCCAAAGATTGGGTTATGAAGCCCAAGGATTGGATACATTTACGCTGGATAGATCCTGTTATTCCTCCTACTGTAGAGGGTCTCGAGGGCATTGCTTTTATACCATATGATTTTAATGCCCAAGCTGACACAATGAAAAGATTGACAACTACCTCTCTGGATTCTAATACCTTTAAACTGCTGGTAAAGGGTAGGGCTCAATTTTTCCTGGAAGACTACTGCCATATCCCTAAGGACAAGGGATATTGGTGCAGGATTGGCCAAGAGGGCATGATGGCCCATGAATATATTATTTCTGAGGATAATGAAAAAGACGTCTTCATCCCAGTTTGCATCTATCATTTTGCCTTCGGGCTTCGTTTTCCTCTCCATCCATTCTTCTCTCAAATTCTTTGCCATTTCCAACTTTCTCTTAATCAACTTCTTCCTCAGGCAACGAGGAAGATTTTGTCATTTTATTTGGATCTGTGAGTACATGAAATTGTCCATGACTCTCAGATTATTCAAGAGTCTATTCAAATTGGATGACTTGAAAAATAAACCTTTTATCACTTTCTCTTCTATTAATGGATCTATGGTCATTTACCCTGAATTAAACGACCTTAAAAATTACGAGGACAAAATCATCTGGGTTAGGGTACCCAAGTCCCCTGGCCAGTTATGGAACAACCAGCTTCCCTAGAAGTATTTATCATCTATGAAGTCACCCAGCCAGAGGGTGATGAAGTAACTGAAGCAATTACGAAATCTTTAGTTTTGGTGACTGAGATGATGCCAGTCCTAGAAGAGGTTTCTGTGGATCCTATTCCTACACCTGCCCCCCAGGCAGAAGTTATTATTGTGGATATCCCAGTTACTGATTCTAGGATGGTAGATGTACAAACTAGTCTCCCAGTCATTCAGGCTGAGGAAACTGTTGCTGAAAGTCCCTCTTATGATCTTCAACAAGTCATGAAAAGTGGATCTGGAACTGAAGATATCAACCTCACCTCCCTCAAATCTGGTAGGGGAGGTGAAAACATTATTGGAATGGGTCCTGCTGAAGGTAAACATCCTTTTTTTTCTTTTCTTTTCTTTTTCTTTTCATTTCTTATAATATTATTTTATCTTCATAGGACACCTAATTCCTCGCAAGAGGGCTAGTGAAGTCCCTCACCCAGAAGAGCCTCCTGCCATTAGGCAGAGAGTAGATGAAGGGATCACCTCTCAACAATCTGGGTCATTTGACTTTATGAATAGTGTTGATAGGTTCCTAGAAGGTCTCCATCATGATTTTTATGAGGTAACCATCCATTAACATCTACCTTGATCTTTCTATCTTCTGGCTTTATTTGCTTAACATCAGTTTTCTATGTATAGTTGATTGATTCCAGATTTTCTGAGTTGGGGACTCTGGTGAAGAAAACATATCAATTTGATCTTCAGAACCTTCGCCAGAAGACTCAATCTTAGGAAACTAAGATCAACACTCTTCAAGCTAAGCTGGTGCGAACTAGAGCCAGAAATTTGGAGTTAGTGTCTGAGTTATCTTCTCGGCAAAATGAAGCCAACAACTAGAAGAACAGATGCCAAACTTTGAATGAACAATTTAAATCCCAGGTTGAGCTGATTATTGTTAAGGAAGCCAGAAACTTGGATCTGAGTCTAAAGATAACACAGGCTAATGCAAAAATGAGTGATCTTAACGTCAAATTTATGGAGCTCAAAGACAAATATAACAACCTGCAGACTAATCATATCTCCCAATCTAAATATGTCATGAAGCTTCAATCTACAATTGCTGAAGGTGTTGAGGAATCTGGCCAACTTCAAAAAGATTTGACGAAGGTTCAAGATACTTTAGCTTCTATAGAACAGGCATCTGCTAAAAAGGATGGGGAGATATTACATCTAAGGTCTCAGCTCTCAGATTCCAGGCAGCTGGTTAATGCTCAAAGAACCTGCCTGGATGTTGCTGAAGACGATAAGAATAGGCTGAGGAGGTAGTTAACTGAACTGGAAGCAAGTGTGGCCAAGCTTGAAACTAACAAAAAACATATCAAGGCCCAGGAGAGAAAGAAAGTAACTGAGTTCTTCCAGGCTTAATTTCAATCTCAACTGGCTGCTGATAGGGCGAGGACCGAGAAAGGTTCCATCTGGCACGCAATGAATGCAGTTTTTACTACTTATCCAGACCTAGAATGGTCCAAGATAGCTCCTTTCCTTGACCCTCAAACTCCAGTAGCAGCTTGTATTCCAACCCTAAGGGCCCAACATGTTGCTAAAAAATCTAGCCAGGGAACTAGTAGCTCTGCTCCTTCTGGCTCAAAAGGTCCTCTAGCCAGCAAATCATGATTTTTCTTTATGTATATATAATCTTTTGTATTTATGGAAACCTTAAGAAATCTTGTTGTATAACTGAAATTCTTTATAATCTTGTAACTATTTACTACACTTAAAATTTTTTTACTTTCTTTATGTTGTTACTTCTCCTAAATAGATCTAACCTTTAATTCCTTGAACATGTATCTGACTTAATAAAACTTTGTCTGACTTTGAAGAAGTATCTGAATCATGTAATTCACACTTGAATTTTTCTTCTTGCATGCTTTTCTTGCCAGATAATTTTCAATAAAAACTTGTAAGAAATTAGGATCTTTACTCTAATGTTGTAATTTTTTTCCATTATCCATCTAATCCTGAGTCCTGACCAACTTCTTTCCCCTATCATGTCTTTCAGCTGGCTTCCTGCTGCCCTTCTCAGGGGTTTTCCCTTTATGCTCCATTGTCCCTATTATAGATTTAAAATCTTCGACATCTACATGGGACTGGGCATATTCTCTGACTTCCTTCATTGTCTTCAAATAAGTCTACTGGTTGCTGAACTTCAGAGCCTCACTTTCAGGCCTATCAGAGTTTAGGCCTTGTCTAAAAGCGAAAGTCAAGATGTTTTCTTCAGGGTTCAGCACCTGCAATGTAATACCCCAGATTTAGCTTGAAAAAGGATTGATAGACTATTCATATCAACAAGGTGCATCTTCTTTTCTTGGGAGCTCATTTGCTAAGAACTCCACAGTTAAGCGTGCTTGGTGCAGAGCAATCTTAGGATGGGTGACCTCCTGGGAAGTTTTCCTGGGTGCGCACGAGTGAGGCCAAAGTGCGCTGGAAAGACTTGTGTTGGTTTGTGGGGCTAGTCTACAGTCTCCAAGAGTAGTCATCAGCGGTCCGAGGGGCCGGGGTGTTACAAATGGTATCAGAGCAACCCTACGACCGTGACTGATAGTGTTCAGTGCACCTAGTGGGGGAAAAGATCCTGAAGTTACGGTCCAACGAGGACGTTGTATTCTTAAGTAGGGGTGAGTGTAATACCCCAGATTTAGCTTGGAAAAGGATTGATAGACTATTCATATCAACAAGGTGCATCTTCTTTTCTTGGGAGCCCATTTGCTAAGAACTCCACAGTTAAGCGTGCTTGGTGGAGAGCAATCTTAGGATGGGTGACCTCCTGGGAAGTTTTCCCGGGTGCGCACGAGTGAGGCCAAAGTGCGCTGGAAAGACTTGCGTTGGTTTGTGGGGCTAGTCTACAGTCTCCAAGAGTAGTCACCAGCGGTCCGAGGGGCCGGGGTGTTACATGCAAACTTTCTTTGTCGAACCTGGAGACGTAATTCCTCAGAGATTCATCTTTTCCCTGTCGTATGCTCATCATTTCAATGGATTGCTTAGATCTGGCAGTCCTTGATGAGAAATGACTCTTGAACTTTTCAGCAAGTTCATCAAATGAGGAAATCAAGCCATCTGGGAGGCTCTGAGCCCATTTCTGTGGTGTATCAGTTAAGGTTAGAATGAAATTTTTGCACCAACTAGCATTTGTGTGGCTATCCATGTCCATCTCATTATTGAAGGCTGTTAGCTGGACATTTGGGCACGTCTTCCCCTTATAAGTCAGATGAGCAAGAAACTTTACCCTTTTCGCAGGTGAAGCACCAACTTTTGGAATGAATGGTGTCTTCCCAGAAAACCTTATTTTCTGGTTCTCTGGGATCTTGAGGCGTAAACCTAAATAAGAGGATTTCCCCTTCAAAGAATGAATATTTGGCTGTATGCTCTCAACAATCTGTAATGATTCTCCTTCACTTTCACGAATTTTTAAAGGTGATAATGAAGGAGCTTTTCCAAGCCTGCTCATGGCAGACAATCTTTTCGTCGTCACTGACTCCCTCGTTACAAGCTGGGAATCAGTTTGTGGATAGACAGTTTTAGTCCATCCCTTTTTGATATGTGTCCCTAATTGGGACGATGTTCCAGGGTTCGACGGGGTCCTGTACCAGGCGTATCTTCTGCCCAACATAGACTCACCTTCGTCTTCCCTGTGAATATTTCTACTCCTGTCAGAACCTAATTAGCATGATTCTCCCTGAATGTGAGGAGGTAAATAAGATTCATCCTCCTCTTCCAAATACTGTTCATTGGATCTACTCCCTTTGATTAGGGTTAGCATCTCATGTCGTTCCCATTCTGACAGCATTTGCAACTGCTGCTGCTAGCTGGGCTACTGCATCCCCAGTGAGAGTAAACTGAGGTTGAAAATCCCCACCTTGCTGCTTTATTGGTGAATCCTTTTGTGCCTGGGACATTGACACGCTCGGTTGTTCTCTATTGGAGCTCAATGATCGTCTCATAGATCTTTTTTCATCAACGATTCTTTGAGCAACATTCATGAACCTCCTCCTTTGGGATCTACTTCTTCTGGACTGATTAGAATTTTGACTTTGGTTTTCTGAGTTGCTTGTCATCTTCACCTTTCTAGAAAATTCTTACGATAACTTTTAACAAAGAAAGAAAAGCGGGCCCTCCTTCTAGCGCAAAATTGTTCTTGTCTGATTTTAAAGAACGATTAATTAAGATCTTAATCTCCTGATTAGTTGTTAATCAGATGATTTTTGCTGATGGAAGTCTTTATTTAATTCCTTGCCAGTTATGCGGTAAGATCTTTGGTTGAAGATGCTGATGATTTCTACAAAACACACCAAAGGGGTTAGAAAGGCCCGAAATTCTTTTCCGGGGGCCTACTCTGACGCCCAAGTTAATATAGATCAATATATGGATTGCCTAACAGATCCTTCAAGGTGCACAGTGGAAACCCGGGGATAACTACGTAGGCTTGTTTAGACGTAAGGTGTTTTATAATAATTTATCACAATAAATGTTAATTAAACCAAATAGTTCTGTTGCTCTGAAAATCAATTTGAAATTCTGATATTCAGTTTAGATCATTTGTATTCAATTACTTTAAATTTTTTTTTATACTTTTCCTTCTTTTTCCTGAAAAATCCGTTACCTCATTTATGGCGCTTCGGTGAGTATTTATAGCTGATGATTGTATTTATAGCTGATGATTGTGGAACAAACATTCCTTCTCCGATCCCTATAGACATTCTTTGCATGTGCCATTTTCCTCTTTAGACGTGTCAATCCCTTAATTACAATCGAATATTTTATTTGTCTTTTATGACGTTTCTAATCTCTCCTTTTAACACCGTATCTTGCTTCATAAAATTGATGTTTTAATGAAGGACATACGTCCTCATACACTAACCTTCTAAACTTGTACACAGAATCCCCCAATAACCCTGCCAGAAATTTGTTTCCAGATAACTACTTATTAACACGAAATCCTCCCAAATTATGGTGGATTTGTTTTTCTTTGACTGTTTTTTTTTATCATAATAACCTTTAGATTAATATTTTACGCACACAAAGAGTTTCTTTTGTCTTGAGATGGACTAGTTACAATATAATTATGTAACAATAAACTTATGAGACACTCTAAACCATAGTAAAATATAAGACTATAATATTGGAGTTTATTTATAAAGGAAAAAATTATACATTTTGAAATAATAATTTTAATTATAATAATTAATTTAATAATTTAAAGTTAGATTTAGAGGTTTTATTGATAAGGAAAACCTAGAATATAAACTTGTTTGAGAAACAGCAATGAAAGAGACAAAAAAATCCCAAGTCAAAGTTAAACCCATACAGGCCAATTGGGTACAACAAGACAAATGTCAAACTTCAAAGCATGTGAATATACATGCCTTGTGGTAATAATCCAAGATTTCACCGTCAAAATTAGATAGCCGACAATTTATAGAAATCCTTCCAAGAAGTTGGCAAGTGTAGTTCCTTGTTCCACTAAATCATCTTAATCTTATGTTTGGATAAGAAAAAAAAATATTAATTACTCCCCACTATTCTAATAAACCTTGTTGTATGATTATTTGTCCCATATCAATAAATTAATAATTGTATGTTGATAATTGTATGTATATTTTATAAGTTATTAGAGTTATTCCTTTTCTTGTTATATGATTTTCAAATATTTAACTAGAATACGTTTAATTTACAAATTAGTTTGTTATTTACCAGAATGATGGCCCACACAGTCCCAATGGACTATTATCAACAATACTATCATTCACAATCTTAAGAATAGGCGAATACAAAATAGCAGTGCAAGATTAATCGAACAATCATCTTTATATATGTTAAAAACCAACTCGATTGTCATTAATTAAATTATATATTGCATAATTCAATATTAATAAAACATTTAATTAAATAACTCAGACTATAACCTAAACAAGCCTGAACCTATATTTTCCGGCCTTAAAGCCATTACTCATGCCTTGCTCATGCCTTTTATGACAAAGATTCAGTCCATTCACAAAAAAGCACAATTAGTGGTTTTTGTATATATATTCGAAAAAGACTTGGTAGAATTCTTTGAGCATATTGCCGTTGGAGCAACCGCCGTGACGATTGCAAAACCAACCGCATTAACCACAAAAAATGTTCAATAACTGCAACTGCAACGGCTATCAAAACCGTGTTTTTATTTTCTTTGCAAGCATTCGGCTTCCTTGATCACCTCAAAGCTCGGAAAAGCAAGATTTATGTCCCTAAAATCACATGAAAATTATTTTCATATAAGAGTTAAAGTGGACTATATGATTTGCAAGTGCAACTAATTAACAAGATGAAATATTTTGGACCGTAGAATTACTTACATTAGATAAGGAAGGGTCATGTTCTTTAAAAGTTTGGGATTGTTACCCACATATTCTTCCCATTCCTCCATGTCGATTTTACCATCTCCTTTTAAATCGGTTTCCTTGAATGTCTGTCAAGTGTTAACACACAAAACAACTAATTAATACCTTTAAAATGCAAAGAATCAAGTAAATCCAAGAATTTTTACGGGCGTTTGGTTATTGATTGATACCAAACAATGGAAAATAACTACATAGTCTACATGTATCCCACATCAATGAGTTATGAAGAGATTAATTAATATATAATCTTGGTGAACTACTCTTTGTTTAATTTGTATGCAGTCTATAAAGTAAGAAGTAGAAAAAATTCAAAAATGTTTAAAATTTTATGTAGTATATGTATACTGAACCAAGTTGGCAACTATTTTTCAATACAGCTAGTCTCTTAAGAGACTTATCTCAAGTCCAACCAATTAAAAATTACTACCTACTTACCGTAATCTTAATGCCTACTTACATCGTCCATAATGCTTACTTATCGTATTTTTAATGCCTACTTTCAATATTTTAAATGTCTACTTACACCATTCTTAGTGCCTAGTTATAATATTTTCAAAAATATATAGTGGGCCGACCCAATTAGAGATAATCTCCCACAAGAATTTATGCTTTCTATATTACTTTTTACAATATATTTATAATTTTTTGATTAAATAAACTATGACATTCCCCAAGTAGGGTCTGCCCTAGATTCTCCCTAGTAACAATGAAACTGAGTTTTATTATTGATTTGTGATTAAATGTGTTATGTTACTTTCATTTTAAAAACACAAATTCTTGTAAGAGACGGTCTTTTTGAGAAACCACCTCTAATTGGGTCGGCTCATTATATATATTTTTAAAATATTGTAAGTAGGCATTAAGAATGATGTAAAAAGACATTTAAGGTATTAAAAGTAGGCATTAAAGATATGGTAAATAAGCATTAAGGATGATGTAGGTAAGCATTAAGAATACGTAAATGAGCATTAATTTTTTAATGGGTTGGATTTGAGATACATCTCTCAAAGAGATGGTCTCTCAAAAGACGGTCTCCCAAAAACTAGCTGTTTTTAAAAAATGTGCAATGTTACTCCTTGGTAATAAACAATTCATCTTTTTAACATTTTTTTCTCACAAATCACAACTTTTAACCATAGTCTAAAACCATTTTCTAGAGTGGCAATAGATGGAGATAGATTTTGAAAAGGGAAAACGTGATTAGAATTGGACAATCATAATCATAAACTTTTTCAAATAATTTTACTACCTAATAAATTAAATTTAATTTTTATTATCATCTTCATTATTTAATATCATAAATCAGAGAGACTATTATATCCATACCTTGTCTACAATGGCCTCAACTACATCATTTGAGAGGTAAAGTTCAGATTCTTGAAGAAGGGCTAATACCATTTCCTTTAACTGCATAAAGGATTGTCTTGAATTAGTATTTTTGTGATGCACTATTGATGTATATATACTACGAAGAAAAGGATTACTACAGTAGAGAAAAACCCTTAATAAAATTTACGATTTGTCTGGTAGACGGTGATTAAAAAAAACAAGTAGTCATGGGTTTGCGATTTCGACTGATGCGGGCTTCAACTCGTAAATATTTAGACATGAGTTCGATACTAAGCATACTATACTTTATCGGTCCCCTAGCTTGAAGGTTGCGGGTTTAAAACTTATTGTTTCCAACCGAAAACGGATTTTATATCGTATTGTTAAATTTGGATGAATTAATTGTCAATGTCTATATATAAGCCAAGAGATACCAAAACCATATGACAAAAAAAAGAATGACTTCAATAATTTATAAAGTGTGTATATAATCTTTGTAATTCATCAATGTGAGACAAACCATTAGCTTATAAAATGAGCGCAATATTATATATTTAATACATTAATGTAGGACAAACCATTTTGTACGTATCAAAAACACAATGGTTTTTAAATGTTAAACACTTACTTCTTCGCGTTCAATATAGCCAGTTCCCCTTAGATCATACAACCGAAATGCATCTGTCACAAAAGTTTACATTAGTATTGAGAAGCAACTAGCAGCAGTTTGGAAACCGACTCAACCAAAAAGTTAAGTTGATGGTTGAAGTCTTAGATTATGTTATATATTCTATTAGTTTACAATTACTTACATTTTATCTTATCGGTTTTTGGAGTTTTTGGGTGGAAGACACTCAATGATCGAACAAATTCTGAAAACTCAATGTTGCCATTGTGATTGATGTCGAAGAGATCAAACATCTACAAGAATAGACTAAATCAGGAAATCGAGTATACACAATACACGTTCATTAAATCATTAAATTCAACATGGAAATTCACATACTCTGTCAAGAAATAGGCTTTTCATTGTAATACTTTTGAATAAGGCAAGCTGAAGTTCCTCCTGATAATCAACATTCAAATGAAATTCACATTAACATAAAGTATTCTTATATTCTTGTGCTACACTTGTAAAAGACCGTCTCCCGGTGAGACGACTATTTAATCCATACATGAGACAGTCTCATGGTGAGATCCTCTCATGCAAGAATTTTGTGTATATTTTGCAATTTGATGTGGAACAAACCTTGTGAATAAAACCATCTTTCACAACTGAATTGCTAAGTTTATTGAATAAGTCTAAAAGAAGCTTCACTTCATCCTCAGAAACTGCAACAAGAAAAATGGATTACCCACCACACACCTGATTAAGTAAATTAACATATTTTGACGTTTTAACCATCAACTTAAGTTTTTTTTTAAGTTCCGTCACTTAATATGGTATTTAAAAACGACGCAACAGTCTAATATATAATTAAGGTTACACCTACCCTTATTCCAAGTTGAATAATTACCATCATGGTTGCATCTACACTTATACTGCCTTCTATTCAGCCTAAGCGTCTCATTTGACTGGACACATTTATCAATGTACTATTTTTATTATTAATATCTTTAATTTTGTATAAATAAAAATTATAAACAATTAAAAATAATAATTTTTGCATTAAAACGAATCAAATAATATCTGCATAACTATATTATACCTTATAAATTAAGAATTAATAAAAAGTCAAAAATGAAAACAGAACGGAATATGACAGTGTAGTGACTCACAAGCAGTATCAGCAGCAAGAACAGATAACTTTTCAGAAGCAGGTAATGTCATTATTGCAGCTTTGGAGTTCCTACAACCCATTTGTAATAGTGAACAATCAATAATAATGTCCGAGCCTTAATCCAAATGCAATAACGTTAGCTACATGAACCAAAACAAATTAACGGGTGAGATCTTATTTAAAATCCTTCAAATGCGAAATGAAATGCTTTTTTTTTTTTGTTGTTTCTGATGTACATGAAGTTGAATGTGAATTCAACATTCAGATGAAATATGTGAAGTAAAAGTAAGAACTGCCCACTAAAGTTTTAATCTACAAGAGCAAATGATCATACAAAGGTTAAAGAAAAGAAAAAGGAGTAAGGAAAGGAGATTTAATGATCATGTGAAGGGTATTGAAAGAGCCTGAAAGGCTGAAATGGTGCCTGTGACCACCCAAAAAGAAGATGATTATGATGGAAAAAGACCAACCCACAAAGTAAAAAAGAGTTGTTAGCAGCTGTGAAAATTGACTTTTTTTAGTTATGCCAGCCCAGGAAACTGCTCTTTAACAGCCACTATCCTGAAACACCGGCTTTCAAAGGACCAGGCCCTGCCCATTAACATTTTATAATTTTTTTTAAAAAAGAAAAATTTAAAACAAACCTGCGCGCTATAAGCCTATAACCAAGAAAAAGTGTAATTTATGAAAAAATAGATATGTGCAGAAGGATTGTATGAAAAGATAATTTAAATGTATAGATGTGTATTAAAAACTAAAGAGTATAGGATCAAAATTAAAAATATAGAAAAAAGTACAACGGAAAAAAAGAAAAGTTCATATAACAAAAAAAAGGAAAAAAATAATTCAAAATACTCCCTCAACAACAACAATGTCAAAGCATAATTACAAAAGATTGAAATCACCTGCCAATATATTATTATCAATGGTCGTCCATGTGAATTCTTGTTCTCCATTCATCATAAGATGAAAGTATGAAACAATGTTCTTTAGTCTTTACATGATGTTTGGCTGTTTTCTATCAAACATCAATCGAGAACATCTTTATTATTACAAAAAATAAGACGGAAATTATAGGTGAAAGCTAGTTGATGGCATTGAAGTAATTGAATGTTGTTTACCGTGAAGCAATGAGGTATATAATATGGTGAGAAAATAGCGTAAAAGGCTCCAAATTTATAACATAATTGTTGTTCAAATTACAAGAGAATCCAAACTTAATAGCAACATACATATTTTTACATAACTACAAGCAAAAACCATAAAACTTTTACAAAAGCTCAAGGAAGCACCTAAGCTTCCTAAGATCTTGCTCATAACAAAAGATTGTTTATGGCACATCACTATGAAAGTAGTAAGTTTTCATGACAATTATACAACAAAGCTCTTCTAGCAACCCCAAAAATTGGAATGGAGGAAGAAGAATTCGATCCGAAACGGCAAAAACTATTTAAAAGGGAATTAAACAACCTTGACAACAATAACATGCCACTACAATTCCCAGAAGAGCTCCAGCAAAGACCTGTGATGGAGTATGACCAAGAAGTTCCTTAAGCTTCCTTTCACTGATGGGATGCCCTTGAAATAAATCCTCTATGATCTTATTCAGAACCTAGTCAAACAAAGCCCACAAAGAGCCGAAATGTTACGACAATAAAAAATGTTTGGTAAATGATTTTTAAGAAGGCTAAAAAACTGACTTTTAGGCCAAAATCAGAACGCTACAATGAAATGCTTTTTCATTGGTTTTTGACTTTTTAACCTACTTTTTCTCTTATAAAAAGCCAAGGATCAAGAACTAAATTTTAGTAAGCATGTTCATAACAGTTGGCTAAACAACGGGCAAATCAATTGATATTTTCAGCTGGCCATTTGACATATAGACCCTTATTAGTTTTGAAATATATAAATAGGCCATCAATTTTGAAGGCAAGAAACATGTCAAAATGCGGTTAAAATTGCAATTCAAGTAAATCCAAATTCATCCCTTTCCTTTCCGTTCCTTTCCTTTCCTTCCAAACTAAGCGTAATACAATAGATTATCGGCTTTGTGACCTTGGAGTCAGGTCGTGGTCTATGCTTGAGAAGGACAAGGTCGATTTGTTAGCTGATAAATCAATTAGTGTATATAGAGGCTTTTAAGGCATGTAAATATTTTATTTACATGTGAGTTAGCCTCACTTGTACATATAAGTACATATAAGTACATATAAGAACTCCAAAACTACCAATACGGTATATTGGGGGAGGGGGGGACGAGAAAATGTACTCAATCAGCAATAGGCACGGCCAATTCCTAGTACTAATCAACAAATTATGAAATTCAGAGGATAAACATGCTTTTAACAACGAGCAAAGGGAAGTATGGTCAGTTTTGGGCTATTCTTGGCAAACTTGAGCGAATCACGAATTAAAAAAGCGAATTAGCTAGCAAATTGTGTTACACTGTGCTCAACAATGTAATCGTACTATGTATGGAAATCTTGGCACATTTTAACGTTACAGATCAGCAACCAACTAATGGGATATTTGGAGGCAGAACCATAGTGTAAAAATGCGGTAATGGTCACAATCACGGTAACGAAATGGTGATGCAGTAACGTGAGTGATACAGTTATCGTAACGTTTAAATATCGGTTGAAAACATAAAGATACCCCTTGATATGACCCTAAACGTGATTTATATACACCATTACAGTGCGAGAAATATCGGTTTGTTTATTTTGAAAACCTTTACAACGCGGCCGATGCGATGCGGCCTTATTTTTACACTATGGGCGGAACCATTAACATGCTAGATTCACCAAAATATGAAATGATGAGAACAAAAATAAGTTGACAGCAAACTACTTAATAAAATACTGGAGCAACAAAGAGAGCTTTGGGAACAAAATAATTGTTCCATTAACGAAGATCTATGCCTCGATTTTGTGTATCAGAATATGGAAAGTTTTCAATTAGGGACTACAATGCTATTCCATTCTAAACTCAGAAAAGTGGTCTTAGTCCTCTAAACACAGGAAATTGTTCGACCCTTATCCAATGTATCCATAATCAACCATGCATAAAAAATCCAAGCACATACTATCTCATAGACTGATACTGAAGGCAGCCAGATTAGTCACATTGAGTCACCAAGCCACAGCTCGAAAAAATATTGCTCTATAATGCAAGAACGGATAGGTACCTAGCAAATTCCGAAGTCCATACCAACAAAGGTGAGTCCCACGTACAATTGTTTGAGTAGTGTGAAAATAAGGCCGCATCGCATCGCGTTCGCCGCGTTGAAAAGGTTTTTAAAAACAACGAACCGATATTTCTCGCATTATAATTTATAAAGGTGTAAAAAAAACGCGTTTTGGGCCGTATCAAGGAATATCTTTTGGTTTCGCCCGATATTTAGGCGTTCCGATAAACGCATCACCGTTTGATTACCATAATCGTGACCGTTACCGCATTTTTACTTTATTATTTCTTTCTATTTAGAGGATTATTTCAGTTCATAATCCAACACCAAATCAACACCACACCTGGTCCCTAAATCTCTAATCTCAAGGAAATCTTTATCAATTATAACCTACCTAAATGCACCTACAACATTTTGTTACCCCAATGTCATTAACTGGCTCCCATCTAGGTTGGTTTTAGGGATTGAATGTACGCAACCTCACCGTAATCAGTGGTAACATAGAGGTTAATTTCGATTGACCCTTGGCTACCTAAATACACCTAACCAGGTAATAAAACGATTTTTCTTATTTCTTAAAGTAGCAAGTTTAAACACTGCAAAAAAAAGATTGGCAAAATGGACTCACAAAAAGACCAGTAGCTCAGTTTCACAACAAATCAAGTTAAGTCACACCAATGTCATAATCCTAAACAACAACACTATAACTAGGAACACAATAAATGCAATTAGGATCCCAACATTGACAAGGTCAAAGGAGGTCTCAAAATATGCACCAGCATCACAGTTATGTAAAGGTTTTTTATCCTGCTGCGATCGAAATATAGGCTGAAACACGAAACTATCACAATGACTACCATTACCAGGATCTAAACCATATTTTTGCACTATCATTTAGAGATAAGCTTAGCTTAGAACAGTACTAAGTAGGCTGAAACCAAATTATAAACCATATTGTAAAGTCTTTTTATCCTGCTGCGCTCGAAATATAGGCTGAAACACGAAACTATCACAATGACTACCATTACCGGAGAGCATTCCTTAGACACAATTCAATCCCAGTTCATCCCCACTTGACTTTACAAACCGAATAGTTGACATTTAGAGATAAGCTTAGCTTAGAACAGTACTAAGCAATAAGCTTTTTGAGAAAGAACACAAAATTAGTATATAAAGGGAGTACTATAACCAGACATTTTGTAATTGGAATTAAATTGTTACAATGGAAATAACTCTTGATTCTAATTTTCATGCAATGTATCATATCATTCCCATGATAAACTATCACCCTCAACATGTGTCATGATTCATGTCATATCTTTTCATTACAGCTTAGAACCTACTTTCCAAATCACAGGGTAAAAATAAGGCCGCATTGCATCGCATTGACCGCGTTGTAAAAACTTTTAAAACAAACAAACCGATATTTAACACACGTGCCAAAATAATTGAGTTTTGGGTTGAGACGTTGAGTTTTGGGCCGTATCAAGGGATATCTTATTATTCGATCGATACTTAGGCAACAGCATAACTTTCGTTACCGCATCTCCTCATTTTTACACAATGTTCCAAATGGTGATGGATGGGAATAGATTAATGTATAGAAAAAGAATTATTGGATCATAAACCTAGCTAGATGATATTGAATTTTCATTTTCATTTCCATTATACGGTCTCACCGTGAAATGCTTTCCATACATGGGCTGAATAGTCCCATTAATACAATCATTAGCATATAAACTCTTTGTTTTAAGCTCGTCAAACTAAAACACAATCTCTCACAAGAGTAGCTCGTAATTTAATAGCAAGAAAAAATGAGCCATAAATGAAAAAGAAGAAGAAAGTATACCTGAGCTTGCATACCAGCATGTCTCCTAACCCCAATAGCATCATACATAACAATAAGGCTAAAACCCAAACAAACTGGGAATAAAGCATCAGCAACACCATGACAAAGTGCAACAGAAGTTGTCAAAGCAGTGCACAAAGCAGAGTGAGATGAAGGCATACCACCAGAAGAACAAAAAATCCTTAAATCCCATCTCCTTTCTACGAAGAAATTCAACATAACTTTCATTGATTGAGCCAAAAACCATGCCAAAAACCCACTAACAAATGTTGGATTTGTTGCTAAAGTTGCCACAAATGGACTAAATCGATCTCTAGCAGTAGATTGAACAGTTAACAATGCCATCCCAAGTCCTCCATTATGCAAAAATTGAGTCTTTTTGTTATGCAAATGAACAATTTCATCTACTCCTGGGTCTTTCAAATAAGAAACACATCTAAAGTTTGCTGCTTTTCTGGTGAAATTCCTTAAACTTTGCAGAATTGGACCCACTAAGGAAAAGGGGTTTAAGGGTATTGAAAGATTGAACCTTTCAAAACTATTATAAGGATCATTGATGGGAAGTTTACATGATGTACAAATTACATGGTTTTTGGGCTTTTTTGTCCTGAAAACTGATAAAGAAATGAAGGAAATTGCTCTCTGATATGGGTTGTGGTTAGGATAGAACAGCTTTTGATTAAATGAAGATGATGAAGAAGGTTTAATTACAGAAAAATTCATCAAAACTTCAAAAGAATTCAACTTTTTTGGTGGGGTTTTAGTGAGTTTCTATGTTCATCGAGAAGAAACCTGAGAAGTGAGGAAGTATGAAAATGAGAGGTTTTGAGAGGGAGGAAAATACAAGTATGTATGAGGAGCAAAGTAGAGCCAATTGGCACTTACTAGCATGGAATTTGGACCATGGAAATAGAAATGGGGGCAATTGTTTATGTTTTTATCTGCCAATGGAATGGGATTTTGCACATTGGGGTTTTGAGAATATGCTTCTCCAAAACTTTAGTTTAGAATTGAAGTGTTGCACGTTTCTTAGGCGTGTTCACCGTATATTTTTAAGTTTTCAATCACTTTCTATGATTCTCGGATTTCTCGGTTAATTTCTCAAGATTTTTTGAGTAATTGAGCCCCTTAATTGGCCTTGTATGTTGTGTGACTATAAGACACATGTTAAAAATTTTTCTGTGTAGTTAATAACTTCATACAGTTTAATTTATGACAACCAATCAAATAACGGAGTTTTAGGAATTAATTATTTCTTTAATTTTTTACGCAAGAGTTTATTCAAGCACCTTTATCCTTGCGCTATAATCTTGCAAATTTAGTGTGCTTGCTTTGTATCTCTTTATAGTGGTATGAATCATATTGACCCGTATATTTCAGGAGACCTAACTATTAATCTCAATGAGTGTCATGCCTAGTCAAGGTTAAAATTATATATTAGCAAGATTATATTCATTTGAAGTAATTTATTGTTTGGTGTATAGTATATATTATTGTTATTGCTTGTATTCATCATACATTTACCAACATTTGATATTAATGTTTTGGAAGAATTTTTTACTTTTTACTAAAAATAAGTGTCTAGATACTTTGTGATTTTGTAAAATATTACGTTAATTACCATATTAAATGCAGTACTTCAAGTAACAATTTAGACAACTAACCACTAAAATTACCAGCTCTTCACTGAAAATTACTCATACAGCTACAGATACACTCACAATTGTATTTTTCAAATATACCTATTAAGTTTGGACTCATACACCTATTAAGTTTGGACTCATACGAACATTAATATGGAGTATTGCCATGATGTGCAACTCGTATATCACAGTGATAGTTTTCTTCTTGACAATTAAAATTGATCCAACTTGACTCAAATCAAAGTAGTATATGATATGACTTCATTCGAGAAAATTATGATTCATACCTAATCCAAACATTATCCGATATTCAATTTAACCAAATGTTTATATGAATTGAATAACATCTAAAGTGGCCTAACATTCAATCTAATTATGAGAATACATACCGAAGCGATTGTAAACTGAAACCTAGTTATATCCCAACCTTAGTTAATTTGAACACAACTATAATATAAATCTACAATGTAAATGGTACAATTTATTTTGAAAATCACTATTTTTAGATCAAGAACCATAACAATCTTTCTGTAGATTGCAATTGTTGTTGTTGAAGATTGTTGTTTTGTTATTGTTGCTGCTATTGTTGATGTTGTTGTTGTAAATTGTTCTTATTGTTGATGATGGTGCTTCTATTGCATGTTGCTTGTTGTCTGCTACCTGTTGCCTACTGCCTGTTGCTACTGATGATCTTGCATGTTGCCATTGTAGTTGGTGTGAATTTGATACACTTTTCAATAAATAGTACAAGTTTGTTAAGTATTGTTAATAGTAAATCAATCTGCTTAATCCGTTGAAAATAAACTCATATATTTGATATGTTTGCTAAAAATAAATCAACCTATTGTTTAAAACAATCTTTAAAAACTTTTTTGTAAGTAAAGAATTAGGAACAAACAATAATTAGGTTTATTTAAAGATACATAATACTTTGGTTTATTACAACTGATCGAGCAAAAATTGATTTTTTTTACAATTTTTCCTAAAAAAATCCACTTTAGAGTTCTTTACACTAGTTTGGGTAAATTTAATAACATGAAAGAGCAAGAAATATAAAGTGGTGGCCTTGTCCAGTGTAGAAGAGAATTTTGATGAATTGAAAAGGGGTCACCGAGGTTTTATGCATCAGGAAAATACTAATTGAGCTAGGGTTCCCTTGGGAAACGAGTTGCAAACTCTATTGTGATAACAAAATTGCAATTGATATCTTTGAGAATACAGTCCAATATCATAGAACTAAACATTTTGTAAAGGAGAACTTAGAAGCAACAATCATAAATCTTCCGAAAGATCAACTAGCTTATATTCTTATAAAGTAGTAGGGACTAAAATATTTAAAAACACTTTTGAGGATGTTGGGCGTTAAAAATCAAATGATTCAACTTGAGGGGAATTGTTAGAAAATAAAAAAATAAATTACATATTTATAATTAACAAAATAAGAATAATCCATAATTATTTACTACCTAGTTTAAGGAATTAATTTAGGCAAATTTTCATGTTATTCATGTCATTGTAACAATTTCAATTCATGGAATCAAAGAAAACCCAATTTAGCCCCAAGTTTTGTGTCAATAATTTCAATCAAAGCTGGAAAAACAGTTACAAAAACAAGTTGATCAAGTATCACACCCTTAACTCTCAATAAAAATTGTCAATGGGATCACAAACATTCTTCTCAAACATAATTTTAGAGTATAACTAGGTCTTAAATGAGTTTAAGAGTCAATTCAAATCTAGAATGAGTCAAATAAATCTTATATAGGTTTAAGATTAATCTAAGTCAAGTTTAGGTTTGGTTAAAGGAAAGTTTAGATATGTGGACGACTCTGCATACATTGGACCCATCTTAAGCCCATTTATATTTCATCAGATATAAAAAATAAACTAGATTTTGGTTATATGAAAATTTGAAATGATTAAGACAAATTATCAACAAAATGAACCAAATAAGATAAATTTCAACTTATTTCCAAAAGTAAGCGTGAAATTCCCAAACCTGTGGCTTGGGATTGTTCGCAGTTACTAATTGCAAATAGCTTTGATTTTTTTTTTGACCTGTTCGCAATTTGACCTATTCACGGTGAAAGCTGCTGTGCGTGTTTATGGAGCTAGCTGTTCGCAGTTACTAACTGCGAACAAGTCAAAAAAAAGTCAAAGCTGTTCGCAGTTAGTAACTGCGAAACGAACGGCTATTGTGTTTTTTTTTTACCTGTTCGCAGTTACTAACTGCGAATAGCCCCAAACCACAGGTTTGAGAATTTCACGCTTACTTTTGGAAATGAATTGAAACTTATCTTATTTGATTCATTTTGTTGATAATTTGTCTTATTCATTTCAAATTTTTTGGTTACGTTAGATTTAGTGCAAGCTCAATAGAATTTTGAACTCGTGAACATTTATAAATAATAACACTAAAGACTTAAATGTAGATATCGAGTAAATCTCTAAAAATCCAAAAACTAATTCTTGTTAGGGCCGTATAGAGTTTGGTCTGGTTTATGGTCTAAATGGTCTAGTTTGGTTTATTTTTTTTCAAAAAAAGTTACGGTTTACGGTTTGGTCTCGATTTTTTATTTTTCAGACCAGACCGCAATCCGTACTTAGACCAAAAATCATTAATTTTTTTTAAAAAATATGTTGCTACTTAGATATTTCTAGATGTAGTTATTTTTATATAATAATATATACTTGAATAATGTTGATGCAATCAACTAATTACAAATTATTATTTGGTGATTGTAGGTGCGAAATATAAAATTTGTACAAATACATATATAAAATTTGGCCAAAAATATAAAAATAAAAAACCATAGAGCAGATCAGCCCGTTGTAGAACGGTTTGGTTCGATCTGATCTGGTGATTTAAGCGGTCCGATCCGGTCTTGAAATTTTCCAGATCGAAATTTTCGTTTTGGTCCGATTTTAGCGTCAGACTAGACCAAACCGGATTGTGTGCACCCCTAATTATTTTATGAACGGTCTCAATGCAAAATGCGCTTTATATATAAATTAAGAAATAATTCAACTACTACAAATTATAAACATATAAAATTTTTGTTTTAAGAGCATCTTACATAAAAACAACCTAAGAATAGGTGAATTACAAAAAATAAAATTCAAAATTGCCCAACGGGCCATACCTGATAGTTGGTACCATTTCAAAATTGGCTTAACGTGTCCCAAACACACAAAATATAGCCGTTTGCCTTGTCCATCAACATTCACCACGATTATAAATACTTCATGTTTGATTTTTGACGTATATTAACTTAATTCTTAATATTTTTAATTATATTATTTATCAAATTTTAATATTAATAATTTTTGTATGGAGGCGAATCAAATAAAATTTACTTAACAATATCACGAGTAATTTAGACGTAACCGGTAGTAAAAAGTTTTTTTATTACTCCATCCTATTCCTTTTAAATGTTCAATTTGATTTAGACATATTTATCAATATACTATTTTAATTTTAAATATTTTTAATTGTACTTGAGTAAAATTATAAAATAATAATATTTATAAAATTTACTATAAAACGAATTAAACAAAATCTGACTTGACTATATTTTAACTTATTAAAATAAAACAACATAATTAATGAATAGTGTTAAAAAATTAGAGATAAGGGTTGCAAACTTAGTATTTATTCTCATTCCCTTCCACAATTCAATTCTTGATTCATAACCAAACGTTCTATTTTCTTACTGTTTTACACCGCGTCTTCCTTTTGTTGCTTGTATCATTCAAATTCAAAAATCCCGATCTCAAATTTTCGGAAAACCCTAACCCTTTTCTTAAATCAATTTTCAAGCTCTCTAAATCTGTGATACTTTTACAGAAATGGAGAACTTGATTTCTTTGGTTAATAAGATTCAAAGAGCTTGTACTGCTCTTGGAGATCATGGCGATGAAAGTGCTCTTCCTACTCTCTGGGATTCTCTCCCATCGATTGCTGTTGTCGGTGGTCAGGTATTTCTCAGATCTATATTATTTTGTTCAGATCTTCGTTTGTTGAGTTTTAATTTTTGTAATTAGGGTTATTCTTTTACAATTTTTGATTACTGGAGCTGGATTGATTTTATGTTGTATTGAAGTTTAGTTCATCGCATTTGATCTAGGTTGTTTCGTTCGCATTATAATGGATTTAGTCGAATTGTTGTTTATGATGTATCTATTTTATGTGTATCACCGACAACTGAGGTTTAATTTTGATGAAAATTTTCCAGTATTGAGAAATGGTTTAAATGAAAGTCAATTAGACTGACACGTATCCTCCTATAGCACATGAATGATTTCCCATTGATGTGCTATTGAAGCATATATGTTAGTTTATGTACGTATGTTAGACAAGTTAGAGTTGAGAGAAGGGTGATCGTGTTAGGATGACGATGTCAAGATTACTTAAAGTGTGGATGAGTCAAAATGGCGAGAAAGATGATTATTTTGGGAGTCAGATGTGTAAAATTTTCCAGTTTTGAGAAATGGTTTAAATGAAAGTCAATTAGACTGACACGTATCCTCCTATAGCACATGAATGATTTCACATTGATGTGCTATTGAAGCATATATGTTAGTTTATGTACGTATGTTAGACAAGTTAAAGTGGAGAGAAGGGTGATCATGTTAGGATCATAGAATAAAAACAAGTTGCGTTGTAAAGGTTTTCAAAACAAATGAACTGATATTTCTCGCGTTGTGAAGGTGTTAAAAAACCGCGTTTTGGGCCTCATTAAGGGATATCTTATGGTTTCGACCGATATTTGGACAATATGATGATAGCATCACTTTCGTTACCGCATCAGCGCTCCGTTACCGCGATCGTAACCGTTTCCGCATTTTTACATTATGGTTAGGATGACGATGTCAAGATAACTTAAAGAGTGGATGAGTGAAAATGGCGAGAAAGATGATTATTTTGGGAGTCAGATGTGTAAATAGTGGGAAAAATTTATTTTATAATAGATGTGACTTTCTGATCATAAGTTAGTGACTTTCTCTTGTGGCTCTGCCCTACTATTCCGTCCTTCCTTTTAAATTTGCTATATTTCATTTATTGATGGGATAACTTTTGGGGGAGAAACGTAACAAATGCAATGCAACAAAGAGAATATTGTGGTTATATATGATGTTTGCATAAGGGTGTAATCTAAATGAATGTGACAATGATGCAAAATTTTACCACCATTTAAATGTAATTAGTTGGATGATTCTTTTGTAATTAGTTGGATGATTCTTTTGTTATTCGTGTATCATCATGAAGTTTCTCTTATGAATAGTCGTGTTTTGGTGTTACTGATGCAGTATGGCATTGTGCTTTGTTGTTCTTTATATCATCAAATAGTATTCTATAACACCTGCGGTGTTTTTTATGGTCTTTAGAGTTCAGGAAAGTCTTCAGTTTTGGAGAGCATTGTCGGCAAGGACTTTTTGCCTCGTGGATCTGGTAAATATCTAATTTTCATAGTACTTCTTGTTCTTATGTTCTTGATTTAGCTTACCTACTGCATTATTCATTTGTATGTGTCCATAATTAATGCTATCGTTCTTGCAGGTATTGTTACAAGGCGTCCACTGGTTTTACAGCTACACAGGGTTGAAGAAAATAGAGAATGGGCAGAATTTATGCACCTTCCTAGAAAACGATTCACAGACTTTGGTGTGTTGTGCATTTATAGATGATCTCATTCTGTTCTTTTTTTGTTGATGCACCTTCAAAGATTTTTTCATATTTATTTGGAGTTTATGCTTATTATCCTCTCAACTCCAAAGCTTGAATGTAAAAACATCTTTCATTCGTTTCAGCTGCTGTGAGAAAGGAGATACAAGACGAAACTGATAGAGAGACAGGACGCACTAGAGGAATCTCTAGTGTTCCAATTCATCTTAGTATATACTCACCTAGTGGTAAGATACTACTTGATTTGTTTCTGGTGCAGCATTGAACTTATATTTCTACTCTTTTATGCTGCTTTCTTCTAGAGATATTGCTGTGTTAATAAATATTTTAATGTTGCCTAGTACATAAACTAGAAAGAATTTTAGAGCACTTCAATATTAGGGAGTTCACTCGTTATTTCTTATAGAGTTCGTTGTCAGTTGATTTCAACTCTGGTTTTGTATGCCCGGGAAATTTGGATGCCAAGACAAATTTCCTTTTTTCGCAGATAAATTGTGTTCTCTAGTGTTTCTTTAAATAATTTGCACATGATTACTATTGTTTTGTTGGGGAGGTGGTTCATACTGCTTCTATGGCTCACTGACTCACGGTTAATTGGTCCGTCACTTGCTCTAACTGGTAAAGTTGGTTTGTCAATTGTTTTTTTCATGTAATATGGTTAGTTTTCTGTTTCAGCATTTTCTGCTTTTTTAATGATTTTTTAAATATGAGTATAATTTGCAACTATACTTTTTCTTGGACGAAACTTGCAATCTACATGCTTTTCTTGATTAAATTATTGTTTTTTACACGAAACAATTTTCATATAAACTTTTTAGTTACATAATGTAATACCTGGATTTTACGAGAATACATAAAATAACGAGGCCGAATAAATTATTAGTTGAAATTGTTTGTATTGCCTTAAACAGTGAATTGCTGTGAGTTTTTTTGGTTTTGGATTATAATGAAATGTACTAAAATGACTTGTTAAATTAGAAAGAAATTTTTTGTTATCTTTTAGCAAGGGTAAGATTGTGTACATCCCACTCCCACCCCCAAGGTAGGAGTTACTCGATGACATTGTTGTAATGGAATGTGTGTAATCAATCACTGGAAAATATTTTCTATGGTAGCTTGGTTACCATGGTATGATGTTAAAAGCATGCTTTTCTGTTTTAATATGTTTTAAAAATTCAAAGGAAGTGGATGAAATCAAATAGTATTTGGTTCTGACATTTTGGTAAAGAAAATGATCCTATTATTGTGTCTGGCTAATCCAGGTTAGTTCTTATGATTGTATACTGCTACCTTCATGTTGTATTTGGAAAATCCTTATTTTTGTGTTGCAGTTTTTTTTGTTTTTGAGGGCTTATCACTTATAATTACAAAATTTGATGTTGTATCTTGTATTATGGTGTAAGGTTGAGCAAGTTGTGTTGTGCTTTCAAGTATCAATTTCTTTATGATTTTCCTTACAGACCTTATCTCTGCCCTAAGTATTGTGCACTAATTACCTTTTGTTTCTGCAGTGGTTAATCTTACACTGATTGATCTTCCCGGGCTTACCAAAGTGGCAGTTGGTAAGTTGTCCTCATTTACTTTACTTGTGAACGTCATAGGTAAGATTATGTTCCTGAACTTATGATGATGAGTGTTAATATACTCTGTTTTCATTGCTAACAGAGGGTCAACATGAAGGCATTGTACAAGAGATTGAAAATATGGTTCGCTCCTATATTGAGAAGGTATTATGAAACGAAGATTGTATTAATGAACTTTGTCTGAGATCAAGTTATTTAGTTTTTGGGCTTCAAGAGTGTATTTGATATTTTTATGATCTGATTTGAGAATCTAATCCACGTTTTTAAGCTATGACCACCTACAAACTCCACTTATGATCTACATCTTGGGGCCTTGTTGCGATGGTGCACTGTATATTTATATTTGTAATAGAAGTGGATATAATTCTCCCATCACAAAATGGCTATAAATTTATGATATTTGCAACTTTGCATTAGATTTTATTGTATAACTTGTACGTTTGACTGGAAAGGATCTGTCATTCTTTGCATGTTGTGTTTAGACAAGTTTTGAACTCCAACTGGGGAGGTAATGTGTATTAATATTTGTGATGCAACCGGAAACGTTTTTTCTCATGTCAATTTTGGCTCCAAAATCCATGAGTTTTGCTGTAGAAATTAGATTATTGTGTAGAATTTTATCTATGACTGCAAAGGTCAATTTATTCTGAATATGTTACTTTCTGACAATTTTGAAATCAGTTATGATTTATACGACTTACCTTTTTTATTGAGTGGTTCCAACTGGAAATACACCGATATTCAGTTTGGATTGATACCGGAGAAATAGTACTTCATGACAAACTTGACCCCAAAATTCATGAAGTTTTTACGTCAGACTTGTATGGTGTACCTGTGTTACTTAAAGACTATTTTAAAATTGGTTGTGATTTGCCTCTACCTTATTGAGTTGTGCAACTTTATGACCAACCCCGTTTAGTGCCACTGAAGCAGCTAATTTATTGTCTTTTTTGCAGCCCAACTGTATAATTTTGGCTATTTCTCCTGCTAATCAGGATCTGGCCACGTCCGATGCAATTAAAATTTCTCGTGAAGTGGACCCTAAAGGTAAAGTAATTTAGTTGTCTCTCCGTTTTTGCTAGTTTATATAACTCAAACACAAGGAATCGTGATGTTAGTTCTTACTTTTCTGAAGTTCAATGCCTCTTGAGTTTGATGTTTGAGCTTTTTTGAGGACTTATTGGCTGGGGGGATTACTTTTCATCGAATAAACAAGTGGCATTTTTTTCTAAAATTATTTTGTGTGCATAAACAAGTTTATCGGTCGCGTTGTAAAGGTATACAAAACCGTGTTTTTGATCATATTAAGTGATATCTCTGTTCTTTTGATCATATTTAGGTGTTACGATAAACTGTCATTATCGCATCACCATTCTGTTAACGCGATCACGAGTCTTGACCGACATTATGACCATAGTCAAATAACTTTTCAATACTGTTGACTGCATTTTTGCACTACGGTGAGATGGGGTGGGCTCACAATTAGAAGGAAGCGAAGCAAAGTGCAAAACTTGGTTTTGTTGGTAGTTGCGGTAATGATTGCGAAATAACTTTGGTATTAATGCAAATAATTTTGTGTTGTTTTGACTAATGCTCACAATCAGATTGAAGTGAAGCAAGGTGCAAATTTTGGTTTTTGGTGCCAGTAACGATTGTGGAATGACTTTCGTTATTAATGCAAATATTTTTGCGGTGTCTTGAGTCTTTACCGATATTATGACCATAGTCGAGTAAAGTACCTTTTCAATACTGTTGTGAAATGATGATATGAGTAATGTGTTATGGATTGACATATCCGTAGATGATATTGATCTGATTAGAGTAGATTCTATGAGAATATATAGCAACAATGATAAAGAAGTGTGTGAATAGATGAACTTAAATATAGAATAAAGAATGTAGATGAATGAATGTTTAATTGAATGTAAATGTGAATGTAAATCTTATGATGAAATGTAACCTAGAAAGATTACAATGATAGTACAAGCTTTCGAAAGGCTTGTGGCTCTCTAATATGAGTCAAGAACTCATCTCAAATCTATTACCATATGAATCCCTTCTGTTACCCTTCCCCTTCTATTTATACTATTTCTCCCTACATTTTATTCCCCAAACTAACTAATTTCAAAGTATTATTTATTATTTAATTACTATATTATCCCATTCATGTCATAATGTTTTGCACTATGGTTGGAACTTGGTTGGAAGTGCTATCAAACAATTGAATAATTTGGTAATGACTCTGACATGAGCTGATTACTAGATGTATTATATCTGCATCAATAATATTCTTCTGTTCCTCATTGTTTTTTAAACTACAATTCACAATTGGTGTTGGGGACAAAATTTTAAACCACAGTTCAATTGTTAAAAGTCAAAACTATATTGGTGCTTTTAGCCATCAATTGAGACATGTTCTCTTAAAGATTATTATGAGGATCTGAATAGGTGTTTTTTAACCCAAAAATGTGGAATACAATTTGGGCCATCCGTGTAGTAGGTGTCTTTCTTGTTAATGAACTATACTCAAATTTCAGGTGAGAGAACATTTGGAGTTTTAACAAAGGTTGATCTTATGGACAAAGGAACGGATGCTGTTGATGTAAGTACTGTTCCTTGTTTGGTTGACTGTTAGTTCCTTGAAAATTCTTGTGGCCTGTGGAGTAAAGTAGTTAAGCTATTAGTTTTAGCTATTATCACAGAGGTTCGCATTATGCATTTTTATTCCTTATTGGCTACCTCTGCTTTTCTAGATTTTGGAAGGTCGCTCGTACAAACTGCAGTATCCTTGGGTTGGTGTTGTAAATCGTTCACAAGCTGATATCAATAAAAATGTTGATATGCATATTGCTCGCCGCAAAGAGCGAGAATTTTGGACCAATAGTCCTGAATATAAGCATATGGCCAACAGAATGGGTTCAGAGTTCTTAGCTAAGATGATGTCAAAGGTAAAAGGATTCTGTATTGGTTATCTTCAAGATTATCTTGGCTTTTTTCCCTGCATTATTCACTGGGAGTATCTATTGTATGTCTTAATTCTTCAGCATTTAGAGAATGTCATCAAATCCCGGATTCCTGGTCTTCAATCTCTTATCAGCAAAACCATTGTTGAATTAGAATCAGAGTTGAGCCGTCTTGGCAAACCTGTTGCAACTGATGCTGGAGTAAGTATTTACTTTCCTTGACAATGCATCACTTTGTTCTATGTATACATCCCACAAAAATGAAGTTGTTTAATAATTTAGATGGTTTCACCTTTGAATTCTTCTTGCACTCTAGTTATATGAGTTGTCAATTTATTTCTCCTTCCAGCTCGGGACTGACGGGTTAATTTCTTCTTGTTTCTTTTGCATGTTTCTGTTCATTCTAGCGTAGATTTTGATTGATTGATTTCAAGTAGTGGGTATATCTAGTACTTGTATCATGCATTTTTGTTGGGTTGTGAATGTGATTGATGTTTTTACTAGATGAAGGGCAAATCCATTTCCATTTCAATGTTTGGACTTCCTTGTGTTGGGAAAGTTCAACTTGGTTTTTTTGAGAACTTAGTTTTTTCTTGAAATAGGTGACAGTAACTTTTGTAGATTTGATGCCCTTGTGTAGGTTTTTGACAGATTTGTAATTGTAGGTGTTATTATTCATTTAAAATTGGTATAATTTTGTGTGGATGCAGGGCAAGTTATACATGATCATGGAAATTTGCAGGGGATTCGATCAGAATTTCAAAGAACATCTTGATGGAGTGTACGTAGTTTTCTTTGGGCTTGTTTAATTGGAAGCTTGTAGTATTACTTGATATATTGTGTACAGGTTTTTGCAGCGGTCCTTGTGTTAAATCTGATTGACGTTTAGTTGTTGCACCTTTGCAGACGCCCAGGTGGTGACAAAATTTACACGGTCTTTGATAATCAGCTTCCTGCTGCTTTGAAAAGGTTGCAGTTTGATAAGCAGCTTTCTATGGAAAATGTGAGGAAGTTAATTACGGAAGCTGATGGGTATCAACCTCATCTTATTGCTCCGGAACAAGGATATCGGCGACTGATTGAATCTTGTTTGGGTTCAATTAAAGGTCCTGCTGAGGCTGCAGTTGATGCGGTATGTTATTTGTATGATTCAGATTTTCAAAGGAGAATTTCTGTGGCTCTTGATGGTGCTAAGATTTTGAAATTTTATATAGCTGGATCTCTTTAAACTTGGTGAATTATTATGATATGTTTGTGTTCTTGTCTGTTTATTTTGTTGGAATGAGCCTATCTTTGTCCTAGTGTTTTGATATTATAGTGCAAAAAGTTGTTTCAGTTGTGATTGCATAACATTTATGGTGAAGTGGTGACATGGTGATGCGGTCGTCATTCCACCAAATTGTGGCTAAATCCATGTGATATCTCTTGAGCAAGAGAACGTCCAAAATTTAGTCTATGACAATGGTAGTGGAGTAAGCAGTATTTTTTGCTTTCTGGTATGTGAATCTTGTCTATTTGGGAGAGTTACTTGCATAATCTGTTAACCATATACCAGGTGTTAGATGGCTTAAATATATAGGTTTTGCTTCTCATTCATTTGATGTATCACAATAAGATCGTCTTGTGATAGTTTCAAGCAATTTGACTGTGCTGCTTTTTTTTTTTGGGAAACCAAAGTTTTTGGGTGGGTTAGTTGTTTCAAAGGTGTCCAACTTATGTTTAGCTCGATTAATTCACATGTCTAGTGGAAGGCTGGAATATGAACTGCAAGTGGTAGTATTTCTTGCTACCTTTCGTGTACTTATTCGTCTGGTCCTTGTTTTTATGTCTCACAGGTTCATGCAATATTGAAGGATCTTGTTCACAAAGCTATCAATGAAACTTCGGTAAGTCTATATGCAATTCTAGTAACATTTTGCATATTAAAATTTGATGCTGGATAGTTTTAATCTGCAGTGTAATCCATTGTTAACCACTGCAACAAGCTAGTATCTCATCTATGATGTTGTTTTGACCAAGAATTTTTTTTATCTAATCCACCCTACACTAAATAATGTGAAATCAAAGTGCCTCTTAATCATATGCTGGTTTACACAGATCACTGAATAAGAGTTTCTGTAGGTTTTAATCATTTACCTGTGTCTCTTTGTATTTGCTATACAATACAAATCAAAGTGAAAGATTTTGTGGTTGCTGTGTAGCAAATTCAAAGGGATGGAGGGTGCAACTTCAATTACGCACATTCTATCTCTTCTGGATGGGCAATATCATCTTTCATGGCACTATATTATTAGACACCTTCTACACTTCCTCATTGATCAAATTAGAGAATAGAAAGCAGAGAGCATTGGTTAGGAAGGAAATCGACTTTGATTATATCTC
This sequence comes from Amaranthus tricolor, assembly GCF_026212465.1. Classification (NCBI taxonomy): domain Eukaryota; kingdom Viridiplantae; phylum Streptophyta; class Magnoliopsida; order Caryophyllales; family Amaranthaceae; genus Amaranthus; species Amaranthus tricolor. Next base: position 1,989,008 of record NC_080050.1, on the reverse strand, counting down.
CTAAATTTTTAAGAGGTTGCTACATTAATTACCTCAAAAAAGGATATGGAGGGGGTGAGAGATTGAGATATCAATACCGCCTTGTAATGGATTGCTCCATCCATTCCTTAAATAACATTTTCTTTTTTTGATTTTGTCCCATCCCCGCCCCCCTCCCTGCTAAATGACAATTTTATAAATATTTTTTCACTCCTAGGAGATGAAAGCAAACCTGTTCAGTGAGACTAATTGTCATTCATAATGATAACTGAGGGCTGCCACATGGTATAAGCATAACAATTAATGAATTGATGCTCTTTTTGGCTTGCAGGAACTAAGACAATACCCCTCTCTTCGTGTAGAAGTCTCTAATGCTGCTGTTGAGGCATTAGAGAGGGCAAGAGATGAAAGCAAGAAAGCGACATTACAGCTTGTTGATATGGAGTGTGGTTACCTCACAGTTGAGTTTTTCCGTAAGCTTCCACAAGATGTCGAGAAAGGTGGAAACCCAACGCTTTCAATATTTGACCGTTACAATGATTCATATCTTCGTCGAATTGGTAAGCAACATTGCATACTTTTCTTTGTAATGGTCGGATGTCCATGGCTCCATGCTTATGCTGTTTCCAGATGTTTGAATTAATGATTGTGGTTTAAATTGCTTTTCCTACAGGAACAACTGTCCTGTCATATGTGAACTTAGTTTGTGGGTCTCTAAGAAATTCGATTCCAAAATCCATTGTTTATTGTCAAGTACGTGAGGCAAAGCGCAGCTTGCTCGATCACTTCTTTACGGAACTGGGTGCAAAAGAGGTCTGTATTCTTTATTGCAGTTTTTGATCACTCGTTGAAAAGTAAAAAATTGAACTCTTTTCCATTCCCTCTAAACATTTGAAATCATGAAACTGGAAAATGGAAATAATTGTCATATACGCTTGGATAAAAATTGTCTTGTGAATGAAAATTTCAAAACTTATATTCCAGGCAAAAGTGTTGGGTAAGATGTTGGACGAGGATCCCGCAATCATGCAGAGGCGTACAAACCTAGCGAAAAGGTTGGAGTTGTATAGAACTGCCCAGTCCGAGATTGATGCACTTACCTGGGGCAAGTGAATCAGAAATTCAAGCAATGCTTTTTGACCATCATCCGAAATTGCTCTTTGTAGCTAAAAATGTGATTCATTAATTCGTACAGAATATATCCAGCTTGGTTTTCTCATACGCGTTTGAGGCCATTCTAGGATTAAAATCGCGCTCAATTTCACTTCTACTAGCATTTGTAAATGTTTTGGTGGTTGATTGTTATATCTTGATCATCATCATCATTAATCCTTCTTGATGTTTGAATGAATATCTACCGAATTCAGCAGAAATGAGAGTTTTGCTTTGTATTTCTCTTATGAAAATGTCTTTGCCCTTTGGTAGTTCTTTTTTTAATTGGTCACAAAGAGTTGACCTTCCGGTTCTGCCTTCCCCTTTTATTAAGGCAATTGGCTGGCAATTGAAAGTCAACAAGTTATGTCCTAATTAGTGCAAGAATACCTTAATTGAAAGTATTTTTCTTGCTTCGATGTATTTCTTGTCCATTTTTGTCATTTTTAAAAAAAAATCATTTTATGAATTATTTAACAGCGACTTGACCTTGTTGAAATGTATTAAGTCATTTTTATGGTAATGAAAAGTTGATTATCAAAATGTTTTTTTATTTATAATTTTTCATTGCCGCATAGTATCACGTCTCCACATGGTTGTGCAATGGATTGAATTTTGTGAAGCAAATAAGATGATTGAAACAAAACAAGCAAGACTATTAAACTTGTCATGTGATTTTTTCATTAAAACTAAACTAACTTTTCATGAAAATTTGAAAAAAAAAAAGATTATTTAACAACTTTATTACAAAAATAAGCTTCGTTCAAACTTTATTTCCAAAATAAGCGTCCTTGGCTCCAAAGCTAGGCTTGGTGTAAACTCGCTCTTACTAACAGCGAATTAATACAAATGGTCAAAATTTTAGTCAAGGGATATGTCGCTGTTACTAATTGCGATCTAATGTTTGACTGGTCAACAAGGTCAAGTCTCTGTTAGTAACAACGACTTTATGCGTGTTAAATTTTCCAGTTCTCCTTCTTCCTCATTTCAGTTTACTTCCTCATTCAACCTACAAGATTTCTCTTTTTTCCACCATTAAAATCAACTTCAATCCTTCAATTAATCTCATCAAATTTCAAGTTTCTACTACTAATTAGTTCTGTCATCTTCCTACATTCACTTAAAGTACTAGTATTTTGTATTTATTTTCTTTTTTCGAAAAATTAGGGTTCACAAATTCTTAATCAACTTTCACATAAATGTAGGTTCATAAACTTGCAACTAACTACTTCTTGTTGATCTACAGTTTATTGAGGTACCTTTTTATTATAAATTTTTTAGTTATTGTTGTTTTTAAAACGTATGTCATTTATAGTGGTCATATAATATCAAACTCTATGAATATGTCAAATGTACTTGTTATTTGCCATAATTTTCATATTGAGGTTGTTTGTTCATGAATTTAATGAATGTTTTAGTTTAATGTAGAGAATGTTTGAATGCAAACCCTAAATTTGAGTTTAATTTAGAGAATGTTTGAATGCAAAATCTAAATTTAATCAATGTTACGTAGTATATATTTATGAACTTGATGGTGATGTTGATTTTGTATGCATTGTTGTAGAAATGACTTCATTTCGTGTGACTGTTGTATGTTTTTGGAATTGTTCAATTCGATCAAGTAGTAGCAATGTTAAGTATGTTGGGGGAAGACGTAAACTGTTTGCATGCAACTCAAACATGGATTTGAATGAATTAAACATCTTATGCTCTAAGATTGGCATTGACACTACAAGAAGTACTGTTAATGTAAGTTTTAAGTACAATATGAGTGGAGAATGGTTAGCTCTTCCGGTTGAAGATGAGGAGGCTATAGATGCAATGTGCGAGTACTCAAAGTCTACCTATATTCCTTTTTTAGAGTTATATGTAGAAGATGTTTGAATGAGGTTGTTTGTTCATGAATTTAATGTAGAAAATGTTTGAGTTTAATGTAGAGAATGTTTGAATCCAAACCCTAAATTTGAGTTTAATGTAGAGAATGTTTGAATGCAAACCCTAAATTTAATCAATGTTGTTATATATTTTTATATTTATGAACTTGATGGTGATGTTGATTTTGTATGTATTGTTGTAGAAATGGCTTCATTTCGTGTGACTGTTGTATGTTTTTGGAATGGTCAATTTGATTAAGTAGTAGCAATGTTAAGTATGTTGGGGGAAGATGTAAACTGTTTGCATCCAACTTAAACATGGATTTAAATGAATTTAAACATTTTATATGCTCTAAGATTGGCATTGACACTACAAGAAGTACTGTTAATGTAAGTTTTAAATACAATATGAGTGGAGAATTGTTAGCTCTTCCGGTTGAGGATAAGGAGGCTATAGATGCAATGTGGGAGTAGTCAAAGTCTACCTCTATTCCTTCCTTAGAGTTATATGTAGAAGAGGTACCCCTAGGGAATCAAGATATCAATGTTGTAGAAACAAATGCGTTCCTGAATGTAACTTCTTCTGCTCCTTCTCATACGCCCTTCCCTACCCAAAAAACCCAAAATCCCATTATGCCATCTTCCTCTTCTTCTTTTAAAGGACCCAATCAACTTCAAATTTAAGTCTCAAATGATGATACTTTTAACTTAGAAAATACAAATGAGCCTTGGGGTGATGTTAATAGTAAGAGTAATGAATTCGTTGAAGCTCCTTCTGAGGACGATGTGGGTGTTGACGAGGAGGCTCTAGCTAATGACATGAGCTTAGGCAACATTCCAACTATCATTGCTCCTCCACCTTATGCACTAGTTCCCCCTCTAGATGAACACGTTGAGGACAACTCTTGGAGGTCTTGGGCTTGTGATACAACCTACACCGATGAAGGAGAGTTTTAAAAGGGTATGATGTTTGATAACAAGGTGCGCTGTTGGAGACTTAGGGCTAGGACGAACTCCTATTCACCTTCATGGAAGATTGTTACATATAAAGGGAAGCATGGGGGTTGTGTATTAAGTACTGAATATGTGTCAGCTGGACACATTCATTTGACATCTTCCATGATTAACAATCTTATTAGAAATTGTGTTGCTGAAGACCCATCAATTAAGGTCTTTATGGTGCGACAAATGGTGAAAGATCAATTTGGTGTCGAAGTGACCTATAAGCGGGTATGTTGTGCTAAACAGCAAGCCCTTCTCTCCATCTATGGAACATGGGAAGATTCTTATCCTCTTCTTCCAAGCTTCTTGAAAGCAATTCAAGTTTCTAACCCCGGGACTATAGTAGAGTGGTTCTTTAAGGAAGATAATGATGTTGGTGTGTACGTCCGTCCTAGTATTAGAACTTTCCAACGTGTGTTCTGAGCTTTTAAACCTAGTATTGAGGGGTTCAAGTATTGCAAACCCCTGATTGCTATTAACGGAACACATTTGTATGGTAAGTATCGCCATATGTTGTTAACTGCGATTGCTCAAGATGGGAACAAGGGAATCTTCCCGCTTGCCTTTACTTTGGTAGAGAAAGAATGCATAGCCGCATGGTCTTGGTTTATGGCGTGTGTTCGTAAGCATGTGATGCATAGTGCAGGTTTATGTGTTATTTCCGATAGACATGCGGGCTAACTAGCAACCATGGAGGAGCCGGAATAGCAACCTCCGAATGACCATCATAGGTTTTGCTTGCAGCATTTGTTAAGTAACTTCAACCGTCAAATGGGTAATGTGAAGCTAAAGAAGATGTATGGAAGGACTGCAGAGCAAAGACAACCATGTAAGGTCATTGAGGGATTGAAGGCTATTGGTGTTGCTAATCGAAAAGATCTTTTTTGGATTGATCAAGTTGGTGATATGTGTAAATGGTCAATATGTCATGATGAAGGGTATAGGTATGGTGTTACTAATACCAACTTAGCCAAAGTATTCAATAACGTGATGAAGGGTGTACGTTTCTTGCCTATAACTACTTTTGTGGAGTTCACCTTCTACCGTGTTAATGATTATTTTGTTAAAAGATGCGAGAATGCAAATGCATGGCTAATTGGGGGAAGTAAGTACAGTTCACACGCCACAAGAATTATCACCCGTAACACTGAGAAGGCAAACTTCCATGAGATCGTCGCATTTGACTATTGAAGAGGCCTTTTTCAAGTTAAGACTGGACGTGGTAATAGAAGATCCGCCAAGGGTGGTAAAATACAAAGTGTGGATTTGAGAGAATTGAAATGCACTTGTAACAAACCCTCCATATATCACTTACCTTGTTATCATGTTCTTGCCGTTTGTATTAAAAGACACTTATCGTATGAGCGTTTTGTGGACTCCTGCTACACGACCCAAAGCTATGTGAATACATATGAAACCATATTCATGTCGTTGATTGATAAGAGGTCATAGCCTTAATACACCGGTGTTGAGGTGATACACGATCCAGATCACATTTGTGGACTAGGAAGACCTAAGTCAAGGAGGATCACCAACGAGATGGACGAAGGATCAAGGAGACGCAACGCTTGTCGGCGATGTGGTAGTGAAGGTCACAACGCTTAGTCGAGAGGTGGCGCCAAGAGACACATACCTTCCACCTACCTCTAGGTGAGGCTATCGTCACTTTACTTGACTTAGCTGTGCTTACACGGCTTCCCATCGAGAGACATGGCGTCTGCACCGTTGAACGCCAACTCGAAAGTTGGCAAGATAAGGTCCATAGATTATTAGGAGTCCGACCTTCCGCAGAGGTAGCCAAAGGGAGTGCGTTGCGCGTAACATGGCTTGCGCAAAACTTGAACTAAATAAGTAAAATAATACAAAAAAGTCAAACAATAAGCAGCGTTTGAAAATATTTCTCAAAGCAAACACTTTTTTTTAGAGTTGAGATTTGGGTTGTTCACTATTACTAACAACGAATAAAAAAGACAGGTCAAAAAAAGTCAAGTTCTTTCTTAACAGAGAACAAAAGTTTTACCTGGTTAAACAGAGTCAAACCTTTGTTTGCTGTTTGACCATGTCTCCTTTGTTCGCAGTTACTACAAAGATCTGGTAAAAAAAGATCAAAATATTTGTTCGCTGTTAGTAACAACGAACAAAGAACTTGACTTTTTTTTGACCAGTCCTCTTTGTTTGCTATTACTAACAACGAACAACTCAAACCTTAGCTCTGGGAGAAAAGTGCTTACTTTATAATGTTTTTTTGAACATTGTTTATTTTTTAATTTTTTTTTATAATTTTTTGCTTAATTCATTCAAATTTTCTAGTTTTTTTCTTTTTAGTTTTTGCATCATTAATTAATATGAAGTTTCCCAAATCAATTCACCAAAATGAGCAACTTTTTCAGAGGAGAATTCGAAGAGCAAACAACAATAGAAATCGAAACATTTATATATCAATTATGAAAATACTAAGTGTATTTCAACAAATTCAAAGTCGCATGCGAGATTAATTTGGACTCAAGTGAAAGTCGAGTCGAGTCGGATTTTAAAATTGTTTATAAAACGAAATAAATTCAAAATTTTTTTTTTAAGTCGAATAAAATTATTTTTGAATTGCATTTAGGTCAAACTTGAACGAAGTTACCATCTCTAGAATAACCTCATATATATATAACTAAAACTTTTTTATTATTCATTTAAAAAAAAAAACTGATATTGTGATTTTGCTATAATTTGGTAGTATCTTCAAATTTGAGTAACACTAGAAAATATTATATCTTTTTTTAAAGCATTATATATTTTTTAAGAAATGGAGAAATTAAACAATTTTTTTTTTCAAAATTATAAGTACTTCTTCATCTAACAAATTTTAATATATTTTTATATTTTATTCCGGGAATTTTGCTATATTTTTTTGCCATAACTCACATTCTTTCTTCAGTTTTTATGAAAACATTTTTATATTCACTTAATTTCTCCCACTTTTCTACAAAAATATAATTTTTTTTCCTTTTCAACCTTAAATTGCTCAATAATTATACTTAGTAGCAAAAGTTATGAATATAAAAAATATATGTTTTATTCAATACGATTATTGGCCATTAAAGTATATAGCTCGCACTCATTCATGTTCTCCCATCTTAAAAAACCTTAAATTGCTTAAAAAAGATAATAAAATAATGGGCTTTAACAACCAAAAAAGCAAAAAAGGACCTTTATTTTTTGCATGGATATCTCATTTTTGGTTGCTTAAAATGGGCTTTACAGATCAAAATGAATAATGAATTGATGTTTAGCATGGATATCTCATCGTAACACTCTGAATGTTGTCAATATGAATATTCGTGGAAGACAAACGTCCACACCTCACTAAACTACCAAAACATGTGATACAACAAACATACATATATTTACTATCTAAAAAGTGTTTTTTTTTTTTTTTTTTGGTAGAAAGACAATTAATTAAATCTACGTAAATAAGTATTATATAAACATATATTATGTATTATTTCTAATTTTCTACATATAGTAGAAATACACAAGTAAATCTATGTAAACTACTCTAAATAAATATATTATAGTTTTAAATTTGGTAAGGGTGTGGTGATAGTCCTTGGAAAATGTTCTTCGTTTTCAACTTAATGTCTCGGGTTTAACTCTCAACCTGTTTTGGTGTATTTATTTTCAAGTGAGGAAATTAAAGCAAATTCCTTATATTACCACTATTTTTAGTTGTTTGTCAAGCCTTCAAGTTTTATTCAACAAATTAAAGGTAAGTTTAAACATTTATTTGTACACTTTTTTGATAAGTAGTTTTGAAAGATTAATTATACACTTTAATCATATATACGATTTATGTTATAATGAATTATTGTCTCTTATGTCTTTAATTTGTGCAAGAAATTTAGAATGATTTGCCTATATAGTCTTAATAAAGAAAAAAAAATTCCTATTTTAATGCTCATTGAAAAAAAATTTACAAAGTAGTGCTCATGTAGGTAAGGTTTAACACTAAGCTACTTTGTTTTTGATTTAGAATTTCTAAAACTTTGATGTGAGCTAAAACAATTGTTGGAATATTTTTTTTTTGAGGGATTGAAGAATATTTGAAAGTATCTTCGATTTGTGATGAAAAAGTAAAAATTGCTTATGTTGATATTCCTATAGCTAGCCACAACTACTTGATGCATTTGAGACTTGGATCAATCTGAGTAAACTAATAGTAAAAACTAAAAAAGAAAAGTTATAATGAACGTTTGGATATAAAATTATCGTTGGACGTTGATTTATTTTTAGAAAATTTGTTAATAATAGTTTTAACTCTGCCTCGTTAATTCAAAAAATTCTTAGTATTGGTAAACTCAAAATTATCCTTGGTGGATCCCTCTCATAAAGTAGATATATTATAATTTTATTTTGTCAGATTTTTCTCATTTTTATTGGGAACAACTTTTTTTTAGTAAAGTAGATAAATAAGTGAATTGCCTAATGTCGTCCTAATTAAATATTTCAACCATGCAATCCTTTTTTTTTTTCTAAATTCCCCTAACCCATATAATTAAATGATAATTTTAGACATATTTAAAGGAGAAAGCTGACTTTTAATTCTTTGTTGCGATTTTGTATCTTTATTATTGTATCATAATTGATTCTATATATCACATGTTATATGATGTATATACCAATTATTTTGTCGGTCTAATTTTTATGTTTGAAGTTTTCAAATAAAATTCAAATAAATATGGTTAACTTTTTTTTTCTTTAGAAAAATCTTTTTTAGAAAATAAAATTTAGTGAGGACTAGAGACTGTATTGTTTTATTTTCTAGTTGGTTCACAATAAGATTTGAAGACTCTAAATCAAAATTAAAATAGGTTAGTGACATGAACACCATTTTGAAAAATATTTTTAAGTGAGCACCATAATAGAATTTTTTTTTTAACTCCATTTGGACATATCATTCAGAATAATTCAATCAATACTCCATTTACATTTCTTTAATTTAATAATAACCTACTAACACCAAAATTCGTCTTTCATTTTGTAGCTATTATTTCTTTTTGGATTTAATTTTAATTTAAGATGTTGAAAAGAGTAAAATTTAAACGTGTAAGTTTAATTACCAAATTGAATTAAAGAAATTGACATATTTTTCTTGGACATTTCAAACACACAAGTAACATATTTCATAGAGATAAAATGAAGTATGCATTATTTTTCAGCCATTATGGCATCAAACCAACCATACACAACATCATCTCATTATACACAGAATATTTCACTTATAAAAACTGGATAATATAAAAGGCCACAAGCCATACTTATAAACAAACCACGCTGTCTCACCATAAAACAGACTCATACAATTAGTCTATTTCTCTAAATGATCATTGTAAAAATGATCATTGTAAAATTATAAATGACCACTTCAACGCACTAAATATATATGAGCCAGTCTAATAGAAATAATTTCACTATGAGAATAATTTGTTTAAACCACAAACAACAAAGCAACGGATTTAATTAACAATGACAAATATAATAAAATTAATCAAGTCCCCCATTACAACAATGGGGGTGTAGCTCATATGGTAGAGCGCTCGCTTCGCATGCGAGAGGCACGGGGTTCGATTCCCCGCACCTCCATTTTTTCTATTCTTATGTTTTTTTCACATTTAGTTAATCCTATCTTATCTTATCATTTTCCACCCATCACTATTAATTACTTATTACAATTACTCAACCCCAAACGAAAAATACATTTAAAGCAATTATATTTTAATATAACACTTGTCAATAAAATCAAAACTCGTGTCATTTTCTAATTTCTTTAAGCATTCAATATTAACTTTCCCAACTTCCCTTTAATTAATGCATATAAATGACAAATTTTGCTTTGCTAATCTAAAACAATAAGCAAGTTCTAGTTTTTTCTTTTATAATATAAAAATGACTCTATATAAACTCAATAATATTCACTATATTATTAATATAGTAATACACATGTAGTATTATTTGATTTTCTCATGTTCTAACTCTTTTTTTTTTTATTATTATTATTAATTTTATCTAATCAGGATTAAGAAGAAGAATATATAATAATAAAAATGGAAGATGTGATTAGAAGGAGAAAGAAAGGGGTGATAAAACCCGTAAAGATAAATAGAGGAATAATGGAAATTGAAGGAGAAAGAGTAGAAGACGAACCACTAAGTCCATCATCAGCAATGTTTCATAAGCCTAATTTTAATGTACATATTTTGGCAATTATGGGTTGTAAAACTCATGTTGATCTTCAACTTTGCAAGGAAAAAGCTCCTCTTACTCTCCTTAAGCATCCTCGTTTCTCTAGTATTGTGGTAATTTACTTTTTCTTAACCTTATCTTATTACACAAATTGTTGTATCACACAAATTGTTGTATCATACGATCTCACCGTAAGAAGTATTTCAGATATATGTTAAATAACTCAATTAAAATAACAGTTACTTTTTTGTGAGACCGTCTCACTGTGACACGAGTCCATACAAAAAGTCAATTATACTAAAAACTATATTATTAATCTATTTAATCTAAATATGAGTCATGTCTCACCGGCGAGAGCTTCTTATAAAAAATTTGTGTTAAAATAATTATGAGAGTATGAACTTCTTTTGATAGAAGCCTATATGGGTTTAATAGTTGTCACACTTGAAGATCAAGTGTCACTTTTTCAAATAAAATGATAAGTTTGATTTTTATATAGTTATTTTTTTTCAAGTAAGATGATGAGTTTGATTTTTATATAATTATTTTTTTTCCTCAGTCACTCTCTCAAGCTTGTAATTAAAGAAATAGTAAGCATTTAAATCATGTTAATTGTCCTATTTGATTTTTGCACCCTATTTAATACACTAATTCAATTTTAAATATGTCTAAAATATTGTGTATAAATAAAAATTATACAAAATTGATATTAATGATATTTACATTGAGACGAATTAAATAAGATTCTATTTGACTATATTTTGATATTTAAAATAAAAAGTGATCGAAAAATAGTTTAAAAAAATTAAATGAGATTTTTGCTTTGAATTGAAGGGAATATATTTTTGGTGAGGCCAAGTTTTCCTATTTCTTTATTTGATGTTTATTAATTGATTCATTAATTTGTTGACATGGAATAAATGTAGATTAAGCCTAACTATGTATTTAGTATGTTGCCTTTTAAAATGAAATTCCGTCACTCAATAGTTAGATTAGGAATTTCACTATCAAAATATTGTGATTTCACATGCACTAAATGTATTACTACGTGGGAATATTTCTCTTACCCTTTTCCGTTATAATTTATAAACTTGGTTGTGTGATCATACATGTTTTTAGCTTGTTAGGAACTTTATTTCTTGAGGTGAATGGTTTTTTGAATTTACATCATAATACTTAAATATATAAATATATGAGAAAATTTAATTTTATAATATAAATTTAAAAGAACAAAAAGAATAATATTTACTGCTTTTTGCTATTTTTTAAAATTATTTCTTTCCTTTGAAAATTAGTTTTGTTTTTGGAGAGGCTATGATACCCCATGCCCGCTATGGTACTATTCATTTTTGTAACTACAAAAGTAAAAAAGTTAGGAGGGATGTCTCCGGAAAAATAGCCTACAAAAGAGGAACCTTATATGCAAAGAAAATTTATTTTTCATAATACTGTCCACGTAAAACGAGCTAAAAGAATTTTTTTTCTTATTTTTTGACCATACCGTCATTTGAGAATAAAACTTTTTAGATGGCGATTTGATTATTAACAAAACTTTTTTAAAAAATTAGCCAAACCCAGCTAGCGGTTTGTTCTCTAGCAGGCTTCAAAAAAAGATCTATCCTACGTGGACAATATTATAAAAAATAAATTTTCCATTGATACAAAAATAGAAATATCATTTCTCAAACTGCAATATTGAAGGCAACGACTCACAAAAGAGTGGTAAAAAAGTATTTTTATTAGAGATTGTCACGTTTATACGATGTCAATTTTACTTGCATGCATTAAATAGAAGATAACGTTTTTTTAAATGCCCGACTTTGAAATGTTTGACTAATTTTCATATGGATATTTATCTTAAAAAACTATCCATAAAACATATAGGGAAATATTATATTATTTTTCATTCAACAGACTTTTATCTTAAATTTTTTAACAAATTTATAAAATTTTTTTTAACAAATTCATAAATTAACAATTGTGGAAAGTTTTAAACTTTAATGGATATTTGACATGTTGGATGAAACTCCAATATAAATTAAGTTCAATTCCGCTAATGCAATAATATATAGCTCAGTTGGTGATTTATTTTTCTATGATATTATCGGTTAGGGATTTAAAATCTACCAATTTTATATTTTTCAAAAATTTTAGTCTTTATTTCACCATTAATGGTCGACAAAAGGGTCTTAATTTTCTAAACATTAAAAAGTAAATAGGGCCTCTATAGTCTTTAGACTACCCCTGTGTAGGGGGAGAGGATATCCTCACCCACATGCCCACAATTATCCTAATACCAAATTTTTTTTTCTAAAAACAGGTAGGAGATCCAAGCAAAGGAGAAGAATTGAAATGGGTTAGAACAGAAGTGGACTTAGACAAACACATTATAGTGCCAGAAATAGACACTAACAAAATAGAGTCACCAGAAAAGTATGTTGAAGACTACATGTACAACCTTAGCAAAACAACCTTAGACAAATCTAGGCCACTTTGGGACATCCATGTACTCCATCTGCCCCTCTCCGAAGACGTCAAAGCCCTCGGAATTTTTCGAATTCATCATTCGCTTGGTGATGGCTCGTCGCTAATGTCGCTTCTGTTAGCCCTAACACGACAAACCTCTAATCCCGAGGCCTTACCTACAATTCCCCTTCAAAAAATTCACGAAAATGATGATAATAATGATGATAATGATACTCGTAAAATTAATTTTATGGGCTTAATTTGGAGATGGATTTTGGCCTTTTGGTGGATGGTACAATTGTCATGGAACACATTGATGGATGTTTTTATGTTTTTAGCAACTGCCCTATTTTTAAAGGATGATAATACTCTTCTTAAGGGTGGTGGACCTAATTCTCCTAGGCGTGTTGTGTACAAGATTGTTAGTCTTGATGACATGAAATTGGTGAAGAATGCAATTTCGGGTGTAAGTTTACACTTCTTTTTCCCTCACTTTTACTCTAGTAATTCGTTTTTTTATATGTTTATCTACTGTTAGAGTATATAATATATTTTGGGGTCTCAACCATCAAGTTAAGTTTTTGGTTGAGTTGGTTCCTTAACATGGTATCAAAAGTCAGTGTGACAAGAGGTCACGGGGTCAAATCTCAATTACCCCTCATTTAAAGTGGATATTTAGCGCTAAGTTTAAAGAGCGCCTATGTCACATCCACACAAAAACTAAGGGGGCATGTTAGAGTATATACATATTTTGGGACCTCAATCATCAGCTTAAATTTTTGGTTGAATTGCTATTTTTAAAAAAATAATTATACCATTTGTAACATTTTCTATATAAAAATATCAGGTCAATTTTATCCTTATAAAGTTAGGCATATACCTCATTTGTTTTCATGAAATTCTTTTTTTTTTTTTTTGATTTTTCTGATTATTGCATAATTAAGGTAATCAATGAATTTTTAGTATTTTCATTATCACTTTACAATTTTTTAATATGATAATCCTATAGTGAAATTATAAAATATCCGACGAGTAAGTGTTTATAATGCTATTTTTGTTAAATTTGAATTATTATATTTTTGTATGTAGACCATCAACGATGTTGCACTTGGAATCACACAAGCTGGTTTGACGCGATATCTTTGTAGGAAATTTGGTAACCAATTTAGATCTTGCTTTCTTCACATGAAACAAGGCGATCTAGTTGATCATTAATGGTCGTCTTGTTTATTTTTAAATCCAGAGATGAAAATAATAATAACAACAGCAACAATAATAATAATAATAATAATAATAATTAATAATAATTTTTTGCGAATTACAGCCTTAAAATTTAGCACTTTTGAGAATTATAGCCTTGATGTTTACTTTTTGTCAATTACAGCTATCAAAGTATCAAAATTTACAGATATAGGCCATAACATAAAAGTTTACCATTTTGGTGGTTGAAGTTTCTTTGTTTTGACCTGGATCTGTAAACTTTAATGGCTCTGATTCGAAAAATAGAATTTTACCATAACATAGAATTATTCTAATAATGAGTATTAAAAACAATATTACAAGTACTGTAGTTAAACTAATCACCGTTTAAAGTAACAATTTCATACTTAATGCTCAGAAAATGATGCAAAGAATTGTGAAGACGGTGCAAGATCAAGAAAAGCGAAAAGGCCCCCAAAGCATATTCGTTTGAGATCAGTTCTTCTAATCAACATACGACCATCTGGAGGAATTGAGGTGAGTCACTTCATACTATAGTGCAAAAAATACGGTTTTAGTCATGATTAAGGTTGCGAAACGGAATTTTCAGTCAATATGGATGATTTTGTGGTCAATACGAAGGCCTATATTTCGATTACGGTAAACTCAAAAACCTATATGAACAACACGGTCGCGATATGGTGATGCCATCTAATTTTGGCACTATGCTTAATATACTATATATATTAATACTAATTCCTACTATTTACTTTGCATTCGACTTATAATTGACCAAGTAAAATTCAATTATTAAATTATTTATATCTATTATTTAATTAAATTTTCATTTATGTAACAAATTTTATGAATAATTTCTTAATTCATATTGATTAAACATGTAAAAATGTAGGCTTTAGCAGATCTAATGGAGAAAGACGCAGAAGCAAAATGGGGAAATTCATTAGGTTATGTACTCCTTCCATTTAACATTGGATGGCGAGATGATCCATTGGATTACATTCGAGAAGCCAAGAGAACCGTTGATAGAAAAAAACTTTCCCTAGAAGCCTTATACACATTTTTCATTGCTGATATTGTCCAGAAATTGTTTGGTAAAAAGGTACTAGATAAAATTTGTTTGTCAAAAGAACCAACCCAATAAAAAACGTAAACTTTTGATTGACGTTTTAGGATATTTTATATACTCTTACATACTCCTCATATGATCTAGAGCCTTTGGAATAGAGGTGCGCGTGCAATACCGACTCTCTTTATACTTGGCAATAAATATATTATTTTTTTGTCACGTTGACTTCTAATACCATGATACCATTTTAAAGAATAATCAACTCAACCAAAAGCTTAAAGTTATGGTTGAGGCCTCAGGATATGTTATATATACTCTAACACGTCTACAAGAAAGCCATTTGGATAGAGGTGTGGGTGCAGTACAGCCCTCTTTATGCCTGGCAAGAAATATTTTATCTTTTTATCACGTTGAGTTCTAATACTATGTCAAAAAACCAATTTAACTAAAAGTTTAAGCTTATGGTTAAGCTTTCATATATCTAATAGGAGTATACAATAACATAAATTAGATTTATTGTTCAAAATGTTGGAGCTAATCTTATTTGATGGAATGTGTTTGTAGATGGCAAACGCGATTTCTGATAGAATCAACGCCCATACAACAATCGCCTTCTCAAACTTAGTTGGACCAATGGAAGAGATTAGCTTCTATGGTCATCCCTTGGCTTTTCTTGCTCCATCATCTTATGGCCAACCATGTGTAAGTTTATCGATCAATTCGCAAATTGAATATGATTAGTATTAATTCATTTTCCGCAAAACTTAAATTAACCTTCAAGTATAAAAAAATATAGTAAGAATCGCGATCGCGGTAATGGAAAGGAGATGCGGTAAGCCGGTAACGATACTGATGCAATTATCATAACGGCTTAAATATCGTTGAATCATAAAATATTTCTTGACATGGCCCAAACACAGTTTTTTTATACTTTTACTTACAACATAAGAAATATATGTTCATTTATTTTGAAAACCTTTATAACGTTGCCATTGTGATGCCATACAACCTTATTTTTACGATATGTCTTCAAGTGCTCTAACCGAACTTTTTAAGCTTGTTTAGTTGACACTATTTAGTGGTATAGGAATTTGAAATTACTAGGAAATATCAAAATAGATTATGTTTGATTAACAAATAACCTATTCTATGAAAAGTCAATTTCTGTGTTAATTTAAATTACCATGGTCAATCAAACAACATTATTTGATTTCTAGGAAATTAACAAGGGAATTATATTCCCGTGCATTATAAATTCTCACGGAAATTTAATTTCAATCGCAACCAAACAAGTCCTAAAAATGATATTTGTTTTATTTTGTGTATAGCCGGTGATGGTAAACTTCCAAAGTTATACCAACAAGATGACAATAGTTCTAGCTGTTGATGAACAAGCTGTTCCTGATCCTCATCAATTGTGTGAAGATATTGCTGATTCTCTCAAATTAGTTAAGGATGCTGTAATAGCAAAAGGTCTTTCTAAGGATCATGTTGCAACAAATGGACTTGAATCAAGGAAAGAGCAATGACAAGTAATGAATCACGCAAGATACTATGATATCCGGTGTCTCATCTGATTATAGAGTATGTAACATATTTTAAAGCCTCAATTATTAATTTAAGATTTTAATTGAGACTCATATATTATATACTCTAACATAATTCACAGCCGATCGATTAGAAATATTTGTTTCTATTTAGCTTGCGATTTAATTTTTTTAATCCAAAGAAAAGTCAAATCCTTTCATATTTGTTTTATATAGTCCTTTGTTTTAATTTCTTCATAAGTGAGCAAGAAAGAGCTCCAAATGTACCTTACAAAATTGATGTCTTGAAATGTATAATATTTGCATTTTTCTTAGTGATGATTTCATCCATTTTGGGATATTTCTTTATTTATGCCATTATCTTAGTGAGTTATGAAATATAGTTGTCCAAGTCAAAACCCACTTGAAGATATTTTTGGGCCTGCAACACTTTGTAGTAAATCTCTTGGCCCATATACAATTCTACCTCAAAACAATGCATTGTATGAGACCGTCTCACTATAAGACAAACCGTACAATCAACCCATTTATCTGTTATTTTAGGCTTGAGTAACTTAAACTTTTATACGAATACTTTTTATAGTAAAAGTTTTATCATCTACTCTTGTGTGAGACCATTTAATACAATCCCTTTTTTACTAATTAAAGGAGAGGAGGCAAAATCCTTTTCGATTTGCACTTGTCGTAGATGAGATAATATGACCTATATACTAAGAAGTTTTATAGTGCATTGTATTTGTTAATGATCAAGAATTCAAGATTACATATGAGGCCAAGGTTAAAGTTAGAAATTTAAAAGTAAGTTTAAAGTGTTTAAATTAAGCCAATAGACCGAGTTAGAGATGAAAACAACAATAAGAGGGGGATGAATTGTTGTTGTTACAAGTTTAAGCGTTTTTGCCCTGTTTTTGCGGAATTAAATAAAATGAATAAAGCTTAAACTTAGAGCGAAATAATGAAAGAGACAACACGATTTTACGTGGAAACCTTCAAGGCCTAATTAGAAGGAAAAACCACGACCCCACGGAATTTCTAAATTCTTCACTATGTTTAAGGCAACTCGTTACAATTACATTAAACAGCTTGCTTCACACGAAGCGTTCTCCACTAGGCCAAATTCTCTTTCCTATTGCTTCACTCAAAGCAACTATCTTAGCTTCAGTAAAGGCTAATCTCCTCACTAGCTTCACTCGAAGCTAACTAATACCCCTTAGACTCACCCGAGTGTAATTACAAATATCACTCAAAAACCCTTACAAAAAGGATAAAATCTTAAAAATAAAATCAATGAGTTGTATAAGAAAATATTATAAAATTAATTGGCAATTTTAAAGCAAAATATTTCTTGTAAATATTCCAAAAATATCGTATGAAATATCAAAGCTCATACGTTAGCTACTTAGGAACATCCGAATAGATCTCTATTTATAGAATTAAATTCCTTAATAAAAAGGAAGTAACCAACCACTATTCCCTTATCCCAAATAATAAGGAGAATAATGTGGATCTTAAAATCCAAGGACATCCTACGGTTAATATCAAAAAATAGATATTTATCTTGACAAATTCCAGTCCACGGTTATCCTAATAATAACCGTTGTTCCCATATACTAACAATAGGCAAATCAGCTACTGTTCCCTTTTATAAATAATAGCAGCAGTTTCCATATACTAAAATTAGTTGCAGTTCTCTTTTTCCAATAATAACCACGGGTACTTAAACTAATTATAGACACGGTTATACTTTGCTAATAATAGGGACGGTTGCCTATTTACTAATATTAGGGATAGTTACCTTTTTACTAATATTAGGGATGGTTATTCTAACAATAGCTAAGGCTTCCTTAATATCAGCTGGTGTTCCTATATTTAGCCAATTTAATTATTCACTAAATATAGACCCTAAAATAAAGGCTTATAAAAAAGTTAGATATTTTTGGAAAATACTTTGCCAATTAACTTTAATAATTTATTAATGCAACAAATTAATTTTAATTAATACATCAACTAAAAATAGAAAATATAATTATAAACAGAATTTCAGTGCACGTCTTAAGCCGACTCCAATCCAGGAACAGTGCGCTGTCTCCAATTTCCGGTTTAGAACATCAAACTTGGGAATAGTAGACCTCTTGTCTATATTTGACATCTTAAGCGATATACTCTTCTAACATCTTTTGGATCCTTTTGACACGTACATTTCCATAGACCAAGTCATAGGTACTTTCAATGATCATAATCACGACCGGATATTGACCTGCACACAATCTCTAAAAACATATTCGTTTAAATAAAGTGTAGTCATCATCAAAACTCAAGAGGTCCAACAAAGCCGAAGAAAGACATATACTATATGAATTATGAATTTTATATTGGTACATATTCTCTCCTATTCAGCTTATGTGTCCTATTTTCTTTTATGGTCAAGTCACCTTAATTGTCCCATTTTTATTTTTGATATGGGTTTTTGACTTTTATGTCCTTAGTAGCTTTATCATATTTTCAATTATACCCTCTATTACCCATACTAATTTTTCTCCCTTACATTAAAACCCAATAATATCACTCTCATTCTTACCCTTAGGATTCCACTTTTGACTCTCTCTAAAATCCATGAAAAATCAAATGGAACTTTTGAGGTGAATAGGAGGAAGTATGATACTTGCATAGATGTTGCAAATTAAGATTTGAAGAACTTTTTGCAAGCGAATGTTTCAACTTTCAAAGTAGATTAGCAACTTGGATTAACTTTGACAAAACGAAGTTATTGATCAAGATGTGAAGTATAATATTTAATGTAAGTGGTTGAAACTCAAAGCCACCATCAAATAATTATGCGGCTAAAGTGTGTCACTACTCACTAGTGTTCAAAATAAAATTTAAGCTGAATTACTTTGTTCGTCCAACATTTTTATTTTGATTTATAGAAACATATGCAAATAGATTTGTGTTAATCAAGGAGGATAATATATGCAAACGATAAAATATTATTTTATAGATCGTTAATTCGTATAAAATAGAGTCGAGAAAATTGTACTTTATTAAAGATGATATCTCACATTAATTAAATTTAGTTGATATAGACAACTTTATATAGTATTAGGATTTACGCTTTAGCATCGTTAATAATTTAATAATTTTTAAAGACCCTTCTACACAAATAACAATTCTCGTACCTTCTCATTATTGCAACAAAAAAACATAATTTATACACATGAAAACTGTACATACCATAATAAATATTGCATAATTTGGACGTGTTTGACAATTAGTTGTTGATTATTGATTGATTTAGTCAGCTTATTTGACTATAACATTCACTTAGAGTCTATTCTCTTCAACTTATTTTTTGAACTTATTACTTATTTTTATTGGAATCAGATCAGACCAGACCATACCAGATCAATTCAGATCAGATCAAAAAAGTTCAGATTAGACTAGATCAGATCAGATCAGATCAAATCAGACCAGACCAAATTAGATCAAATCATGATTATTATTATTATTATTATTATTGTTATTATTATTATAATATAAATAATAATGTTAAAAATATAAATAATGTAATAATAATATTATATTAATTAATTAATTAATTAATTAAATAATAATAATAATATATAAATGATTATTTAATAATTATAATAATGTTAATGACATTATTATTAATTAATTAATTAATTAATTAATTAAATAATATTAATATTTATTATTTAGTTTCTTAATTAGATGATGATAATAATAATAATAATAATAATAATAATAATAATAATAATAATAATAACTTTATGAAATCAAATAAGATCATATCAGATCAGATCAGATCAGACCAAATCAAAAAGATTCAGATCAGATTAGACTGAATCAAATCAATCAAATCAAATTAAAAATCAGACCTCCGTAAATTCAGATCAAACCAAAAGAGAGTTGTATACAATAGAGATTTTAATTAGAGTTCTTTAATTTCATGTCTAGTGGGCAGGCAGCCGCCAGGCAAAGGAAGAGTAATCTAGTAATGCATAATGCCTGTGTCCCATAATATTTATTACGACTTACGAGTATATTTCGTCTGTTTCTCCATATTAGGAACTCTTCAGCCCTTTCTAGTGATATCTTCGTTTTTGAATTTTATTTCTTTAAGTTATGTGTACATTTTTACTACTCCTATCTTTTTATGTAATTTATTTTAAAAGCCCAATATTCTGATCCCTATATTAGTGTTAGTCGTCTAATGATCTTTAGATAAAACTTTTCATGTAACTTTAAAGACACACTTCGATCACATGATATTTCAATAGCCGCTTTTTATTTTTGTCTCCCACACTTAATTCACATCTTGTTGGATGTTCCCATAATTCTAAAATGCAAATAAAAATAAATATATTGCAAATTTTATAGAAAAGACCTAAATAAAAAAAATATTATAAAATCCATAAAATAGAGATAAGTTGTAGGTTTGTACGTTCAAATTGGTATGGTAGGTATAGGTACAAATTTATTTGTTAATCAATTTGTTGAACTTGTATTGGTGGGTCATGCTTTACGTTGCTGGGTATCAACATTATTAAGAGTATCTGTAAACAACTTGGAATTGGTTTATTCAAAGTTCAGTTTTCAGCTTGACTCGGTTTGATAATACCAAGTATTAATCTAATTAAATTCAGATTGAGCTTAAAATTATTTTTACAAACTTAAATGATCAATCTAATTTAAATTATATTGTATTTGGTTCAAAAAATTATCATTGAATCAATATTGGAAAAATAATGATTAATATTTGATGTCTTAGGGTTGATCATGCTATTTTTGGGGCCGGAATCCTTTTTTTAAATTATTGTATTTCTACAATCTGAGTGAACCATCGTTTTTTGTTTTCAGTTCGGAAGTCACTACAACATAATTTGCTTTTAGTGGAATATATTTAGCGGCATATAATTTAAATGTCTCTATTTCAAATTGCTAATAATATATATAGAGGATTTATGTCTCTATTTTAAATTGCTAATAGTATATATATATATAGAGGATTTAGTGATATTTTATTACACCCTTTAGCAGCATATTAAAAAATCATATTAAAACTTTTTACGACATAGGATCTAATGACATTATTCATAGATACTACTATAAACTAAAGTAATAATTACATATGCCACTAAAGACCAAATAAAGTGTCACTAAATCACTTTATGGAGGAACTTTAAATTAAAACTAATAATTATTATATTAAAAATATGAATTAGTGGCATTTTATTAATGCCATTAAATTCAATGTCGCAAAAAGTTAAATTTCTTATAGTAAGTCCCAATTGTTCAAATCTAAATCATCCGCAACAACCTCGAAAATTGAGCTACAAAATTAGAATCAGACATTTTCATGGATTCATTCATCGAAAAATAGAACTATCTCTTTTTTAATTTCACTTAAACTAAAAAATTACGTCATAAAATACTCAATTCAACAAAATTACACAATATTATATCCAATTCAAAGACAATTATTATCTAGAAAATGCAAATATTTGTTGCAATCGAAAAGCTAAATTTAATTAGGGTACACTAAAAATAATAATTCCCCCATAAAATTCATAATATTTTGTTCTCTTTAACTCATTTTCTATTTTTCTTTCACATGAATTTTCATGATTTTTTCATGTAATTCTCAAGATCATGTTCTTTTTCTTACCATAATTAAGTTTTAGACCCTAGGTAGTGGGCTAGTGGCTCTTCTCACCCACCCCTAGGCCCGGTCGTGTTTGAAGAGATATTCACTAATGTTTATCTAAAAGCTTCAAATCACTATACAAATTCAATTATATATTGAGCTAAATAGTTCAGCTAAATTTTATTAATACCATGATTGAGTCAAAGTATTAATAACATTAATATTTGCATATATTTTGTTTGTTTATGATTTATCAAATTAAACACTTACTTTACAAAGTTAATTAAATTTTAATCAATTTAAAAGTCTAAAATTTTAATCAAATCAGACCACACTATAATTTATTCAGGATTTGTCTTGGCCATATGATTTTTAAATGGTACGTATCTCCTTGTCTTATAAGGATGTACACCTCGTATTATCCAATGCTGACATTCATAATAAGTTAGAGTTGTCTAATTTATTTTTGAGCCTCAAAGTGAAAGTTATAAAGGATCCCTAAAAACTTAAGACGTAATAAAATTATAATAAATATCCAATTTGTTTTGTACTATTAGTAATTTAACTATTTTATAAAAAAAATCCAGATAACTAATATTACGTATCCACGGCTATAATAATAATTCTATCTCAATTTAATATATTTACTTTTCCTCAGCCAATTTCCTGAGCGGACAGGACATCACAAACCCTGAGTTAATGGCCTTCCTCATCATAAGCAATAGAAACTTGGACCAAGACACGTTGAATATAACACTATTATTTATACTTTAAAAATGCCAAGTCTCACACTTAGGCTCCTCTAATTTCTTTATTGTTATATTTGTTCACATGAACAAATGGTCCTAATTTTTTAAACTTAATATATTGGAAATAACACCAGAACTTGCTATTCGGTGGAATTTATTGGTTATGATTATACTTGGTATGAAATGATATATTAAAAATTAAATATGTAAATAAAAGTTTGTTTTTTTAATATTATTTAAATTCTTTAAAATTATTTACTTTTTAATACATATATCTGTTAATTTTCAAATTAAAACAACAATTAAAATAAAAAATAAATTAAAATCAAAGCAACAAAGTAAATTTTATCAAATAAATTCTTATCATATATGTAATCAAATCAGGATAAAACTGTGACGGCTAACTATTTATACATAAATATACAAGTGGAAGAATAGTATTCTCAATAATTAATGATTTTATCAACTACTCTCCCGTTCTTTTTTGATCTTTCACTTTAGGTTTTTCACTCATATCAAGGAAGATAAAATTTTTGGGTTGTAGTGGGTATTATTTTAATTAAATAGTAGTGTGAAATAATGATTGTATTGGAAGTATGAGGTTGTAGTGGGTATTATTTTAATTAAATAGTAGTGTGAAGTAATGATTGTATTGAAAGTATGAGAGAGAAAATAATTATAAATAAAAGAAAAGGGGTACATTAAAAGAAAAAGGGGG
This sequence comes from Amaranthus tricolor, assembly GCF_026212465.1. Lineage (NCBI taxonomy): Eukaryota > Viridiplantae > Streptophyta > Magnoliopsida > Caryophyllales > Amaranthaceae > Amaranthus > Amaranthus tricolor. The sequence goes on along the minus strand of NC_080050.1, from coordinate 1,965,338 downwards.
GTTTTAAGGGGTAAAAGTGAAATAAAAACCTTTTAAAAATAAAAAGTATTCTAAAGTGGAAGAACTTTTAAAACAACCTGTTATAATAATGTGGAAGATAAAAAAAAACGGAGAAGATAATAAATACCTAGTCTCATCTTATATTTAATAGATGGATAATTTCCCAACCCCCTAATTAAATGCTTTAAATAATTGATCTAACCAAGAAAAATATCTATCAATTTGAGCTTCTTGTAGGCTATAAAAACAACTAAATTATTTGTTATTTACTCAAATTACATTTCCATTATATAAAATATTGTACTTTTCTTTTTCTTTTTTTTCTCTCTTTTGATCCACTTTTAATTTATTTGTACTAGAAAAATGGAGTATGTAATTAGGAGGAGAAAAAAAAATGGAATAATGAAAAATGCGTTAATGCCAAAATTAGAGATAAATAGTAATAGAGGATTAATTATAGAAGAGGAAATTGAAGAAAGGATAGAATTATTAAGTCCATCTTCAGTTGCATTTCATAAGCCAGATTTTAACGTGCATGTTTTGGCTATTTTGGGTTTCAAGACTTCTGTGAGTGTTGATCTTATAAAGGCCAAATTTCCAAGTACTCTTCTGAAGCACCCTCGTTTTTCTAGTGTTGTGGTAATCACTCATTTCTTCCTAACTATTCACCCCGTTTTACGATCCTCGTTACATTTGATTTTTTACGCACTCTTCAAGTATATTATAAGTATTACATTTTTTGTGCTGAAATACTTGCTACATTACAGTCATAACATTATTCATCGTTCAGCCTTATAATATTATATATTGCGGTTAATATGTAAATAAAATATAATTATAGGAATTTGTTTAAATTGTCTAATCACAAATTTTTATGATATTTTTATAATTTGTAGTTATGCATAATTCAATATATAAATGATCAAAATAACATATTGAATTGCATAAAAAGTCAAATATAACAAATATAATAAAACGGGAAGTATCATTTATACATAAATAAACCTTATAAATATTATTTTTACATATATAAAATTTTATACATCGAGGCGAATCTAACAAGATCTTATATGTATATATTATTACCTTGTATCCATGGAAAATCATGTTTAAAATTTCTCTCTCCACAGTTGGAATATACGTTCCTAACATAACCAAAAATATGAAATGAAGAGTGACTATTACATAATTATTATGCGTACTTAATTGTAATTAATACATAGTATAGTGATAGGTTATATAACATTTGTAGAAAATATGACATAAATTGGATTCTTAATCATTAGCTTAGCTTTTGATTAAGTTAATTTTTTAACATGATATTAGAGTCAATGTGACAGTAAGTAGTAACGATTTTAAATCTCACTCGCCCCTAATCAAAACACAAGTGGAGTATTTTTGGCATCATGTACGAAAAGAGTATATAGAGCATTCATGTTCTATTCCAAGTGACATATTAGAGTAGATAATGTAGGTTTGAACAATTAACTTAAACTTTAGGATGAGCTTGTTTTTATTATATTTAAAGCCTCTAGAGTCGTTGTATACACAGTCATCAACTTCAGTACATTTTGTTGTCTTCTAATTTGTCATAGATTCTATCAAATATACCTGAGTCCTGACAATCCATATTAATGATGATGTTGAATACTCCCTCTTATAAATGTTGGATTTAGTTTTGCTCACTCGATGCACTATTTAAATTTTTTAATATTTTCAATTATATTTGGTTAAAATTATAAAAGTTAACCTAAATATAAGTTCTATTGATTTATAGTGTTTTAACTTATTCGAATAAAATAATATAAATTAAGAATGTTTAATTAATAGTATCAAAAAATAAATGAGACATTTAATTAAAATACAAGGAAGTAATAAATTTTAGGAAAAATTACCTAGAATAATTCAACCTATTCGTGATTTTCCTACAATAATCCCACCTATTGATTAACCATGAATAATTCCAACTTTGAGGAGTATTTTCCTAGAGTAAACCCGGTGACCGGATGACTTGCTATAGCAAGTTTTATTTTTTTTAAAAAAAGATAAATTAAAATAAAATGTCGAAAAAAATGTTTAAAAAAAATTTATGATTTTTTTATTATTTAGAATTTTTTGTGTAAAATTTTAAAATTTTTTCTCTAATTTTAAATTAATTTTCAGTTTACTTTTTTGGTGAATTACCTACTATAGTAGGTCATTGAATTACTCAAGTTTACACTAGGCAAATACCTCTTAAAGTTGAGATTATTCATGACTAATTAATAGATAGAATTATTGTGGGAAAATCACGAATAGGTTAGATTATTCTTGGTAAATTTTTCTAAATTTTATCTCAAGCGTCTTTTTTTTTTATTTATCCCTGGTTTTATCTATATGTATGGGCAAGGAATCCATGATAATGATGTAGAATGAGATGAATACTCACTTATATATATATGTTGAATCAATTTAATTAATTTTTTTGTGATATATATTACAGAATTTAATATAAAATGATAATGATATAGAATAAATATTTACTTCTTTACATATATTGAATTAATTCGACTAATATTTTTTTAATATTAATATGATTTTTTATCAAATAATTAGAGTCAATGTAGATAAACTTGAGACTAGATTTCCCTATGTTTCATGTTTCTTAATCCACTTGTCTCTGCTAAATAATTGTTAGAATCAATGCAAACAAAAGCAAGTGAAACGAGTGTGGTAGATGTTTGATTTATGAAAGTATGATATATTTTTGGAAAATTTAATTTTATAGGTTTAAGTTTTTTTTTTTTAAAGGTTTTAATTTTGATTTAGTTGTAAAAAATTTCAACCTTTTAACTGAATTTATTTTAAAGGGGTTTCTGTTTTAGTAATCTGAAATTACCGATTACAACTTTTAACTAAAATATTTGGACTTTTAATTACTAAATCTCTAGGGTATGTTTTTCTCCTAGTATATATATTTTTATTCATTTATACAGTGGCAAAAATTATTCAAAAAAAAAGAGTCACTAGTGTGAACATGATTATGATAAAAAATTCATAGCATATGAATGTCTCAAAAAGGGAATATTATTAAGATTCAACTAATAAAGAAAGAAAATATTTAAACTCCTATAGAGTGTACAAAGTACTTGATAATTAAGGAATGGGTAGATTTGGTTAGGTAGCTAGCCTAGTATGTGATTTGTTGGTGGATGATATCGAAATTTTCTTTGATATTAAATGAGTAATGTGGGGTTAAGTTATAAATGCAATAGTTGGAATTAATGGCTATAAATGACTTTTATCAACGAATGTGATATTTTGAGGGTTCGAATCTGAACTAAATTCTTAATCAAACTCTAATTTTAAGGCTGTGTTTATACCCGAATGTGATATATTTAGGGTTTTGGTTTGGACTAGACCCTTAACCAAACTCTAAATTTAAAGCTGAGTTTAGACTCGAATCCAGACCTTAAAAAAAGGAGTATTCTATGTTTAGACCTTAAATTGGACTTTTAGGACTCGATTTCGAATCTGTATCTAAATTTTTAAAATTAAAAAAAAAAGAAATTTTTATTCTAAAAATAACAAAGGATCCAACAGAATCTGAATAGGGTTTTAAACCCTTGCCCATCCATAATGATGATAGCAACAACAAAAATCTCTTGTTGGTTGCGTATTAATTAGTCTTAATCTAATAGCCATATATTTTCAAACAAAAAGAATCTAATAGCCATATAAATTGGTTTAATTAATTAGTCTTAACCCTTTCAAAAAAAGTTAATTAGTCTTAATCATAAGGGTAGCATATATAACTTATAATTAGGTTTTAAAGTTCTTTAAATAGTATTTATTTGAGATTTTATGACAAAAATACATGGTATTAATTCTTATCATTTGTAGCATTAATCTTTGATAGCAAATATAAATGTATTTCACCACCTTCCTTTTTAACTCTCTTCACACATTTTTTCTTTCTATCAATATCATTGATGCAATAATTTAAATCTTCTGTCTTATTCTCTCAACAAATAAACTATTCCTTAATATTCGCATCAATATTCTTTGACATTAAATTTAAGAAAATTGATTGAGTACTATCATAAACAACACTTGAAATAAAATTTTATGTTGTTATAATATGTTTTTATATCTGCAGGTAGGTGATCCGGACAAAAACGAAGAACTAAGATGGGAAAGAACACAAGTGAACCTAGAGCAACACATCATAGTTCCAAACATAAACCTAGAAAACATAAAATCACCCCAAAATTATGTTGAAAACTATTTACACAACCTAAGCAAATCAAGCCTAGACAAGTCAAGACCACTTTGGGAGATTCATATCCTTAACATTCCCCAATCGGATGATGTTAAGGGCATTGCAATATTTCGTATACATCACTCACTTGGTGATGGTACGTCCTTAGTCTCTCTACTCTTAGCCCTTACACGTAAAACATCCGACCCTACAGCCCTGCCTACGATTCCAGGTGCAAAAATGGATCATAACGTGAGCAACAAAAGTATAAAGGGGTTCGTTTTTGCAATGTTTGTGACATTATGGTCCATTTTAAGGTTGTTTTGGAACACTACTATGGACATATTTCTATTTATAGCAACTGCTTGGTTTTTGAAGGATACTTCTCCTCTTAAAAGTGATCCAAGAGGACCCAATGCCCCTAGACGTGTTGTGTTCAAGTGTTTTAGCCTTGATGATATGAAGTTTGTGAAGAATGCTGTTGGTGGTGTAAGTCGTTTTTCTCCCGCTAATTAAACAATTAATTAATTAATTAATCAAATTCATGATTAATTTAATTAAATTGAACCGAATTAAATAAATTATCATGTTAAAAGATTTGTCAAAATTATTTCTACAACTTATTCTTCCGATTTGAGGAAACTTTGCCTTTCATGAGTCTGATTCATTATGTGATTAGTCTTAAATAGTAGATACGATCGAGTATATGACATATCTTAAGAGTTTAATAAATATACAGACCATCAATGATGTCGCACTTGGAATCACACAAGCTGGTTTATCTCGGTATTTTAGCAGGATTTATGGTAAGTTTTACATTTTAATCAAGACAATTTTGTTCGGCTAATATAATGTTGTAGCAAAATCCATATGTAAAAGTCTTGTATAGACTTATTCACTATTTTTGTATGTACCAACCTAATAATAGCAAGTGTTTCTCAATAATTGTACTTGATTGTACTTGTTAAGTGAAAATACTTACTATTTTATTATCTTTTAAGGTTGATTCATACGTAAATAGTGTGAAGCAAGTCCATACAAGACTTTTATAATCTCTATACTGATATAGATTATATTGTAATATTGTAACCAATTTAACATAACTTTAGTATAAAACACTAATCAATAAATTTATTGCATTTAATATATGTTTTAGTATTTAGTAATAAATTTATATGTCGTGTTTTTCTAACTTATGTATTGGGCATATCTGTTTAGATAATAAATTGGTAAATGTTATTACTTATTTTAGAAGATATTTTTTATTAAATTCAAAATAGTTATTAAATTTATTGTTTAAACCTATGCACTAGGTATATAGGTTAGAAAAATGGTATTTTATCTTATTTTATATATAATAACGTGACATAGGTGGCTCTTGGGGCATCCCAGGTAGCCTACCGCCTAGGGCCCCTCGAAATAAGGGGCCTCAAATATTAAATGGTGCTATTCAAGCTTGATTCCGAGCAACACTTTTTAAGTGATTTGCTTGTAAACTTCTTTTATATTTAAAGTAATCTAATTTTATAATACATTTTTTCTTGAATTATTTTTCTTGAAGTGGAAATTTTTTTTATCTTTGATATAATAAAAGGCTCCATTTTTAAAAAAAATTGAAAAAATAAATAGAGCCTCCAAAATCTTTGCTCCGCCCTTGTAACGTCATGATGATGATTATTTATGATTTATGATGATGAACTTTTGTTTTATTCATTTAAATTTTAATAGGAGTACTAATTTTCTTTTATAATTATTGCGTGGCTAGCTAATAATGAGGAAAATCATGGAGTTGATAAAACAAAAATCAAAAAGTTTCTTAAGAACATTCGCCTTAGATCAATTCTTCTCATCAATATACGACCTTCAGGAGGAATTCAGGTGAAACATTTTACTATGTTTTTCTTTTTTATCGACTACAATATCTTATTATAATTTATCAAAGATAATAATGTAATTAATGTGAAGTTATATATTGAATTAAAAATTTAAGCTACTGATTGTATTGTTGTAATTTCATGATATTTTCTATGAAGTCTTTTGAGTACGTGACGTTTCGTCGCGTTGATTTTTAATATCATGTCAAAACTCCGATTCAACCTAAAACTTAACAATGATTTTAGGTATGCAAATAAGATATCTACCTCTTAGGTTTTAAAGTTGCAATATCTCATCTTTTTATATCACTTTTTTTTCAAGAAATTAAATTTTCCCATATATATTACAATTTAATAAAGGTAAAAGTTAACGAATGTCTGAAGACTATTCTCATTCATTAACAAAAATAATAATATATTTATAAAAGTAAATTAAGAAACAAGATAAAAAAATAGAAATATTATATAATATAATATATTTTGAAGCATGATTTAATGATAAATTCTGAATATTATGCTATATTAGGTAATATTATATCCTTATTAACAAACTTCTCAAGGGACTTTTGTTAGTAAGATCCTTAAATAATAAAAAGAACGAAGATATATAAATCAGCTCATTTTGTATGAGACCGTTTACAATTAGACAAATGCATATAATTAGCCTATTTTTCTAAGCAGTTACTGTAATATTGCAAATGATCACTAAGGTTATAAGTGATTATTTAAAGATCATAAAAAAGATTACTTTAAAATTATAGTGGGCCAGTCAAATATACATAGTCTCATTATAAGACCGTCTCATTTGAAAATTTGTGAATTTGTGTATATAAATTCATATGAATGTGATAAATAAAATAAAATTATCATTTTCTGAATATGTCACATTATATGCAGGCATTAGCTGATATGATGGAGAAAGATGCAGAAGTAAAATGGGGAAATGCATTAGGTTATGTTCTTCTTCCATTTAAGCTTGGATTGCATGATGATCCTCTTAATTACGTCCGAGAAGCAAAGACCACCGTTGATAAAAAGAAGCATTCTTTAGAGGCCATTTACACTTTTTTCATGGCCGAAATTGTCATGAAATTTTTTGGATCTAAGGTATCATTTTTTTTCTCCTTTTATTTAATTTTTGTGTGATAATTATTGATAGAAATATTTGTTGTCATTTCATATTAATTAATGATGTAAAATACATGCAAAATTACATGGGCTTAATCAAAGAGTCCACTAGTCTAAAGGGCTTCTCGTGCGAGGGCGTGTTAGAATATATAACATATTTAGAGGCCTCAACCATCATCTTAATAAGTTTTTGGTTGAGTTGATTTCCTGACATAGTATCAGAAGTCAGCGTGACAAGAGGTTATGGGTTCAAATCTCAATCACCCCTCATTTAAAGTGGAATATTCAGCGACTGTATATATCCACCCTTCTAGCCTAATGGGCTCTCATGTAAGGAAGCATGTAAGAGTATATAATATATCCTAAGACCTCAACTATAAACATCAACTTAAATTGATGGTTGAATTCACATAATATATTATATACTCTCACACGCTTATATAAAGGCCTCATTAATGTTGTGATATGGACATGGTTTTGATTACAATTAGGTTTGATATAAAATTTGTAGGTTGCAAGTGGAATATCCGATAACATCAATGCCCATACAACAATAGCCTTCTCGAATTTAGCAGGACCTTTGGAAGAGATAGGCTTCTATGGGCTTCCACTCAGCTTTCTTGCCCCTTCTTCTTATGGTCAACCACATGTAAGTTGCCCAACTTCTTCTTGCTTTGCTTCACTCTTTAATTTAGGGATCATTTTTCACGTTTCACGGTGAGACGAACTCAAAACAAAAAGCCTATAAATTAAAGTTTTTACTATTGAGTTATTTAACTCAAGTATAAAAAATATATTTAATAGAAAGACTATTTTGTACAAAAATTTGTGTTTACTAAATAATTTTAGCACTTACATTCAATTTTTTTCAATTAAATATATTTTTGAATCGAACCTTTTTCACATGATCACACTTTAAATTTAATATTAAATAAACAAATCGAGGTGAGAACTTTAGAGATATTGTGTAATGAATTCAAAGGAGTAATTGAAGTAATTAATTGCTAACGACAATGCTAAATATATGTAAAAGGTCGAGAAAATAATTTTTTGGACATTCAAACTTTTAGGTAGTTAAAGCTATTAATGGATAAAGTTTGAGCATTGAAAAACTTGAAAAAAAAAATTGAAAGATTGGAGCATTTATATGAATTTATCATTATAAAATGTTGATTATTATTGACATTTAAGTTGTTCTACATCGGAAAAATAAGAGATGATTTGTCATTTTATAAACTTTAGACGTAACTCTAGTATTACTAATTGGTTTTATTAATAAACTTTCTGTGGGTTATATCTTCTCCTCATTGTTTGAGTACCCAAGACTGAATTGGATTTTCTTAAACCTATATATGAAAAATGTCTTATAATAAGACTGTCTCACATGATAATTTATGATTATGATATACTAACGAGTGAGAAATGAAAAATTATTACAGCCGGTGATGATAAACTTCCAAAGTTACAGCAATAAGATGACAATAGTTCTGGCAGTTGATGAACACGCAGTGCCTGATCCACATCAGTTGTGTGATGACATTGTTGACTCTCTCAAATTAGTCAAGGATGCTGTTATTAAACAAGGTTGTCTACCAAAAGACAATTCGATGCCAACTAATTGATGGTAGGCAACAATCGTAGGACGTACTTGCCACTACCTCATTCGCCACCAACAACCCGGCCCCATCCTTGCAAACACTGACCACCATCGTAAACACCAATCCTATCTTTGCTATCTAAGGTAGCATTAAATCCCACCATTTGTGAATTATTTTTTTCGTCTCATTTATTATGCTATATTTTTAGGTATAAATTATTAGAACTAAAATATAGCAATTTAGATGGTTATGTATGTGCCTATTGAAAATGAACAAATTTTTATTCCATGTGTATGATGACGTGAAATTTATATGTATGTTAAATTAGTCAAATGCTGTGTGGTTGTGTTTCATTTTGTGATCATTAAAAAAGAATTATAATATGTTAGAAAATTTATGGATTTTTTACCGCATCTAACTTAGTTGTAGCGAGTATGTGCATGATTATGAATTCCGACTATTTAATTAATATTTCGACTATTAAAATGGATGGAATCTTGTGATTTAGCTTAAATGTTGACATTAATACTTTAGTGATTGTAATTCATAAACAAAAAACATTAAAATTGTAATTCGTAAAAAAACATAAATTTTAAAATTGTGATTCACAAATAATTCAATATATAGTACATTACAAGTTACATATATCATAATTCATAACCCTAAATTATATTTTAGTATTAATTATCGATGAGTTTTTGCGTTTTAAATAATTTGGCTGTGAATAATTGGAAAATAGCTAAGCCTCAAAATATGGGCTTGTTCAATAATAATATTTTTTTATTTTTTTATTTTCAAAATCATATGATATTTCTGAGAAATAAGCTGATATATTTTTAGACGTGTAAGTAGTATTTAGACAACACTTGTACTATATGAGATTACTTATATGCTATTGATGCTATTAGTAATAAGTTGAAAGTCAAAAGTCTCTTTCTGCATAGAAAAATACTGTATATTTATAGTTGTTAGGTTATATTCTTTAGCCGGATATTTTGAGATCAACTGACTATCAAAGGTGCTCATCTAAGTAAGATGTTTGACTATTTGTGAGTCCTTTTAAGTGTCAATCTTAGAGTATGAAGCCTTTGTGCACCTTGAGTAGATTTGGTCGACTTGTTTTATTAGACCACGCACCTACAAGTTCAAACGCAACCGTTACAATTTGCTTCTTAGACCCTTGAATATATATCCAATCGAGACTTTTCTCTTCTTCAAGGGGTCTTCTAAGGATGGCAATCATGTAAATTGTCTCTTGATTTTCATCACTTGTGGCTAGAGGAAGTTTTCTCCTCGGTAGAACCGTAGAAATGTCCCATAGTTAGTAGTGAGTACGCTTTCATTCAAATATTCTTTCAAATCTATTTTTATATTATTATCTTATACTTTTTCCGTTATATTATACTTGTTATATTTGATTTTTTACGCAATCCAATATATTATTTTTATCATTATATTGAATTATACACATTTTAAAAAATTATAAAAACTTAATATTATGAAAGTGTACGATTAGAGGATTCAAACAATTCTTACCCATTAGCCGTAATATATAAAATAAATTTGAACGATAAATAGTGTCAAAAATAAATTTGTACGATAAACAGTGTTAAAAACTGTAAGTATTTAAGAAGGGAGGAAGTATGTAACTCAATTTAAGATAGTAAGACGTTTTAGGGTCGGAGAGAAGATAAGGGGATTCTACCCAAGTGTTTGTGTAGTATTTACTCCAATATAACTACTTGCAACTTTTTTTATAGAAGAGATATACTTTCATAATTCTAGGTGTTGTGTACAAGAGGTTTTCAATGCTAACCGATACAACTAGGATCCTACAATTTAATAATACCCTTGATTAATTCCAATTAGATCCCTAATCCTGATAACTAGAACTACATCTACTTATTTTTCAACCAAAAGCATATGTTAGTGGTTAAAGCTCGAAATCACATTATAGAGTTTTTTTTCTCTTGCCCCTCCTAAAAATATATACACAACACAAGTCATTCTGTGACATGGATTTCTGATACCATATAAATACAATATAATACTTGTTTGGAAAAAAAATATATCATTTAAGCTATACGGCATATTACTTAACAATATTCAAAAATTTTCAAATGAGATGGTCATATAGTGAAATCATTTCTAGAGGGCCAACCCAATGTACACTCAATATATTAAGGTAATCACTATAACTTTAAAGTGATCATTTACAGTTTTAGAGTGATCACTCTTTATAATCATAGAGTGATCAATTATAACGTTAAACTAATCACTTACAATATTAAAATGGTCAATTAGAGAAATGAAGAATGTATATAGACTTATCTCATGTTGAAATAGTCTCATACAACGCTTATTGTTTGTATTAGCTTTCCTTGAGATATTTTTAAGAAAAAAGATGAGTAAAATATATATTAATTAAAAATAAAAAGATACCAAGTACCAACAATTGGTAGGGAAAAAAGAGAGGACAATGTTGCAATTGCAAGAAAAGCCGCGAAATGATGATTATACCAGCAACGACCAACCACCTTACTCTAACTTCAACATCATAACAGAAATCCTGTTTTAGCTTCAATTACAAGAGACTAAAACCTCTCAACCTTCTTAGTTCTTTAGCTTATACATCTTTATCTTCATCCATCTTCATTTCCTTTGTAATCATATTGCCTAATTTCTCGTAAACATAACTTGGGACTTAATTTTCTATCACCAACCATCAAAACATGACTAATTCGAGATCTCGAAATCTTGTATCGACGATTCCAATTTTATGGGTTTTATTTGTAGTTACAATAATTCTATTAGGGCAAAAGAATGGCGTTCGAGTTTGTGGAGAAGATAAGGGTGTTAGCGACCCGAATGGAGGTGTTGAGGAAGGAAGATCACAGTTTTGCAGCCTGGATTTAGCAAGTTTTCTTCCCCCTCCTTATGGGAACTTGTCTTATAGCACTTGTCATCCTGTTTGGGAAACTTTTGTTTTGAGGGTAAGTCATCTATTTCTTCTAACGAAGTGTGATTGCCTATTGTATGTCATACAATTTATACAAAGAATATTGAGCTTTATAACATAGACGTATATATATAGTAGATCTCGTATATTATTGCTCGAGAAGTTTGTCTCTATGAGTTTGCCACATAAACAAACAAGTGAGCGTTTTCTTTGTTTGATTTGTGGACAAAAACTCTCAGGAACGAAACAGAGGGAGTAACTATATTCATACTCAAACTAGTACCCCTCCGTTCTTTTTTATTAAGCGTTATTTTCTGAAATGGGTGTTCTTTTTTTTTCTCGACACTTTCTACTAATCCCGAATTGATACCCATGATGCATGTACTATTTTTCATAACTTGTGATCCTTTCCCCCCAAAAAGACGGTCTCTTTCGTTTAACATAGAACAGCGCAAGCTAAAACCCCAAGAGGAAACGAGATTTAATAGTTTTCTAATACTCATCAAGCACAATTGTATCGAAATCAGTATGCAATCATACTAATCATGCTATCCTAGATTCATGGTGTAAATATGGAATGCTTGATATGCTACTTTTCAACAGCATTTCCCCAAAGAAAATAGATATCATTTTCTAATCCCTAAATCGCTTAAAATCTTAAAAAATTCTAATTATCTATACCTAATTTGAACCTTCTGCAATAATTGCAGTATTACCAGAGCAAAGATCATACAGTAACAATCGTATTATCAGCACTATACACAACAGGATGGGTGGGCATAGGCTTCTCGAAAGACGGGTTAATGGTGGGCGGAAGCGCCATGGTAGGGTGGATAAGCAAATCCGGTCATGCAAAAATCAAACAGTATTACCTGAAAGGCCGCAAATCTCACGAGGTTATTCCCGAACAAGGGGATCTTAATCTAACAAACATCCCCCCTGTTGTGGTACTTGATGGGGCTAACCTTTACTTGGGTTTTCAGCTTCAGTTTAGTGCTCCTCTGCAACAGCAGCCCACTCTGCTAGCTTATGGAAGCAAGATTCCTCTCAATCACAAACTCACTGTGCATGACGATAAAACCACTATACATATCGATTATTTGAGAGGTAAGGTTTTTAGTTCTCAATGGTTTATCTGAACTTACCTAAACTTATAATAAACACATAAATCGTCTTCATTTGAACTTAATTTTCCTTATCTGAACTTTTCTTTATTATGGGGTAAGGAGAATGGAGAATCCCCTACAGGCAAGATGTGATGGGAATCAAACTCTTATAACAAAGGTTGAAAAAAAAACCCTACCACTAGTCCGACCCATGATTCTTCCTTTTCAGAACTTAGTAGACCTTATTTGAGTTCAGTTTTCCAGAAATAAGACATACAAAATATAGCCTCAGCTATCAGTGTTTCGACAAAAAAACGTGCTCCAGTACCAAACTCAGATACAGTCATTCAAGACAATTTAGCATTCTAGTATTTATCGGCGGATCTAGTGTCTAGTCATTGAGGTCAGTTGACTATGCTTGAATCCAAATCAAATCAAGTAGTATATGTAAATATTTTCTAGATGAGTTGGTTCGTGTATTGTGTTTTACATAAGTGACCCGGATTTGAAACCCATGAAGTGCATTTTACTTTTTTTTTTTGGACATCACTTGTTTTTTTCCTGAATCCGCCACTGCTAGTATTCATGCCGAATTCCTACATCAGAATGTTCAGGATCTATCATTGGGCATCAACCAAAGATTAAAAAGAAAATGATCAAAACCTAATTTAGTTCAGGTTTCATAACATGAATCTTTGGTGATGTATCAGGTTCGGCTGCAGTAAGTGAAACAGGAAGTTTTGATAAGATGAAAAGAAGCCATGGACTGTTGGGTATATTTGGGTGGGGACTTATTCTTCCTTGTGGGGCACTAATTGCCAGATTTCTGAAGCATAAAGAACCTCTGTGGTATTATATGCACACAGCTATTCAGTTTGTAGGGTTTATAATCATACTGGCAGGAGTAGTGGTTGGTCAAGCACTTTATAATCATGTACATGCAGATGTTGCTGCTCACAGAGGCATTGGATATTTTGCTCTCAGTCTCAGCATTGTTCAGGTAAAATAAGTGTTTTTTTAAAAAAAGGAAAAATTAGAAAAAAAAAAATTGACTCTTGGTAGCAAACATCATATGCACCTTCACATAAACAAAAAATGCACATAATTTAACGAGTCATTTCAATATAGTCCATCACGATCTGAAACCAAAGAACTTTGTATCTATATTCAATTTTTCTGTGTAAGAGGTGGATATTTGAGTGGGGAAAAGGGGTACTATTTAATGTATTGTAAGCATGACTTCTCACAGGTAATGGCATTCTTTGTAAGGCCGGGTAAGGAGTCGAAGATACGCAGGCTTTGGGCAGCATACCATCGTTGGTTCGGAGTGATTACGCTCTTCTTTGGAGCACTAAATATCATGCTCGGAATGCAAGTAGGGGGTGTTGATTCTTCATGGAAGATAGGATATGGATTTATACTAGGTAGCGTTATTGTTACAACAGTTATTCTACAAGTTTTGTCTATGCTAAGAAGTTCAGAGAAGCCAACTCAACCTTCTACTTACCAAATGAGTTAACATTCATAAGAATTTCTGCTATGAGTAATGAGATAATTCATTTGTATTAGAACTTCTATGTAGCTAATCACAATTTTGAAATTTTCAGCTATTCTACTCAGTGAGAGGATTGATGGGTAGTCCAAAAAGGGGAGGGGGAGGGTGCAAAATGTAAATATATTTTTTCCTATTGTGTGTGAATTGTGAAAAATGAAAAATGACAAAAGATTGACAAACTCCTGTAATCTCAAGGGTTTTTTTCCAAAATACCTCTAATTAGTAATCAAAATCCCATAAACCATATATCGAACTCAAGGAAAAAATAATATGCAGCACTTTCTTTCTTTTTTTAAAAAAAAATAATACTAGGCACATTCTAACTTCAAGGCAACCTATATTTAGTTATAGGTTATAATCAATAATGTGACAAAAAGGAGGAAAAAAAAAAAAGAAAATAGGTAAACTGACAGGGAGGGGAGCAAAATGTCAACCTCTTGCCAACAAAAAAGCTGAAGCAGTCATTGTACAAATAACACAGTTGAACAAAATTTGTATCAATCACTATCAATGCCTTGCAATAACCATAAACGAATTTATCTGTCCATTTTGTAAATCAAAATTCCTGATTTTCCTATCCTCAATGTATAAAATTGTAAAGCATTCTTTATTTTTGAGGGGAAAATGCCACCTCTCTCCTGAAACAGAAGTTTCCCAACATAGACCTGCAATTTTCAACAAAATCCAGTGATCAGTGCACGCTTTTGACACGGGCGTGTATCAGAAAAAACTAATTTTGTAAAGTAAATGAAAGCAAGAGTTTGAAATACTAACCTTTCATTTCTCAAAAAAATTTCGAATCGAATTGCAGTGATAGCACAAATAGACCAGTTAGGCTCGATGAATCTGCAACAAGTATGACGCATATAAAAAGAAGGAATATATATTATTCCCATAGCCCTACTCTCAGATCAGATGTGAATCCTAAATCTGTTACTCATGTTGCTAAGTTAGTTTCACAAGATGTCAAGGGCCTAGAAATTTCACTGTCTCGCAAAACTCTGCTGTATGCAACTTTGAATGATTGTGAACAATGAGGTCTTCTAAGCAAACTTATTGGCACTCTTAAAGTTTGCTTTCGGTTTCTCTTCCCTCGAATTAAAATGCTGAAAGTTCTTTCATCATCCTCAACATGATGACTAAGCCTAGTAACCTCAACATTATCTCCAGATTTTTCTTTGAGAGCATCACTGTAAACTGGTGTAGTCCCAATATTATCCTCGCAAGTACGGCCCTCGTTTGGTTTCTCATTCTCCAACCCAATCCAAGCCGAATCATGTACCACTTCAGGAAGGGGAAGCACCACTTTCTTTGTCTCCTCCCCGCTACTTATATCATCAGGCAGAAGAGGGACCAAGCCTTGGCTTCCCTCAGAGATTGGAGATTGTACCCGTTGCTCTAAATTAGGTTCACAAATTGGTTCAGTCACAGGTGGAATTACAGAGAATTCAACTGGACGGCAACCAGGCCAAATAGTTGTGGGGATAAATTCTGGTGTAGGGGGGTTCATGTTGCATTGCCACACATAATGACTGCGACGAAAATGATTTCCATTTGGAGGAAAACTATTGAGTGGCACAGGCTGAGCCTGACTATAAGGAGGATACATAAAAGGCACTGGTGGTATAATATTTGGTGTAGGTGGAGGAGATGGGTAGGCATGGTGAGGTGAGGAGCACAAAGGATTGACAGCTGGCATTACTGTAGCAGGCCCAGGGTGAAGGGCCATGTTCATTGGCCAGGGGCCTACAGCTGGAACAGCACCTGGACCAGAAGGAAGATTCATGTTTAAAGGCATTGGAGCTGAGCGTGGAATGATTGGTGATGGGTTGAATGGTACAGCAGAAGCTGACAGCTTTTTGCTTGGAAAATCTCTTGCATCACTCAAATTTGTAATCATTGGTTTGTCTTCCAAATGCTCCTCTCCTTGCAATGGAGATGCATGCTCTATTTGAGTGCTGCAAGAAATGTCCATCTCAAACTTGACCTCTTTCGAAGAACTTATTGAATTTGTTGTTGAATTATTTATGGGCTCGTTCTCAGGAACCACTTCATGGATGTCAATTGTATCACTCTCAGCCTTGTCAACAATCGAAGGAACCATTCCAGAAGTATCAACATTTGTTGCAACATCATCGGATAATTTTTCGACCTTAACCTCGTGACCTGGTGATGACGATTCCTTGGAATCCGACAAAGAACACTCGTTAATCTCTTTGACATTGACCACCTTGACATCTTCCTTTTCAGATGTAACATTTTCTCTCAAATGATTACAAACAGCATCTTCACTTTTCTCTACAGCAACCTCAGCGTCATTTGAACTATCATTTTGGGGAACATTAGCTTGCAATTGAGAGATGGTCCCTGGTGGTGCAAGTGCAACATCCTTGTATGAAGGAGATTTTCCCAACCTAACTATTGTGGGTTTCTCAGGATTTTTTCCGGATTCAGTTTCTCTACTAGAGACCTCACTTGGTTCAACTTTGGCAGAGGAAGGGACAGACTTAACTCTGTATGTAACAGCTTTGACAATTCTTCGTCCAAATTTACTGACTTGATGGCCATTTTTAGCAATGTGCTGATCTGAAAAACTAGCAGGTGACAATGAACGTTTCTTCAACACATAGTAGTTGGTATTTTGGTGAGAATTATTTTGTTTGGCCGTGTCAGTTTCAATTACTTCTTTCTTCTGATAGCCGTATACTTTGCCAATTGTAGCACGCCGCTGTCTTACTCGACGACCATGTCCACCAGCAGATCTTGGCCTTTGGACAGGCTGCCAACCATCTTCAGCTTCAATAAGGGCTTCAGATGAAACTTTGCTGGGGATGACAGGCTGCTTGACTTTTTCAGTTTCAGGAACAGGGACAGGGACAACAGGCTTAACAGGTTCTACATTTCTACCAACCAGTTTTGATGCATCAGATTTAATATCAGACTCAGATTCACCAATTATGCCTTCAGGTTCAATATCACCATCTGAAACTATGAGATTTGGCCCTTTTGGAGAACCATCAGTGCTGGATTTGCTGAAAACCTGATTTGCTTTCTCTTGGACCTGTAAGTGTAAATAGCTTAATGAGCTGTACCCTCAGAATATGAAGAAGAAATGATTAGAACAGAGTCTCAAGCACTGGGGAAACTCAAATTCTCAATCATTGTTACCAAACCTGTATATATCCATTTACCAATTAGCTGAACTTCAAACATATCATATCAGTTTTGCATTTCGAATGTGTTCACAGTATGTAATAATCTAAAAAAATAGTAGATAACAGAAATTTATCATTCAAATCTAAAGGTCTGTACTAAATTTCTTTTCAGTTAAATGCTTATCAAGTGAGAAGTTTCAAATTTTAAAGTACCAACAAAAACAAAATCAAGCAATGAACAGACACACTTGAAAGGCACAATAGAATACATGAAGCACTCCAATTTTTATGAACTAGAACAAAACACTATACAATATTCCATGGCTTGATAGTGTTAAAATGACTGTCAATACAAATAGATGGGTAGCTGGAACATGTGATGAATTAATCTTGTCTTATACTTCTTACAATACCAAGGTAATTTGCAGACATTAAATGACATTTTCCTAAAAAGATGGGTACAAGAAACTAAAATTAACCAGCAAAAGATGGCATATCCATAATAGATTATCAAAAATATATTTATCTGACTATCTTTAAACCTATACTTTGAAACTCATCTAAGGGGAAGGTTAAACTATAATATGCTATTGGCAGAATTTTCATGTCCAAGTATATTCAAGAAAACAAAGAAAGTCATGGGTTTAGCCCATAGAGAGAGCTTCAGGTACCTTCACAAAGTAGCTTTTTCTCTTGACTGACATAGCACTTCTCCCTTTTGTATCAGGACTCGGATTTATGTAGTCAAGCAGGTCTGAAACACTGGCAAAGTACAAGAATGGGTTATGTGTAAATCACAGAACAGCTTATATTGCATAAAAAATACTCATTTGCAAGGCAAGAATGCTGATACCCATGCAACGGCTCACAAGTTCTAGGAAATGGTCATAGGATAGCACATTGGAACTAAGCATACACTCCCTCCGTCTTTTTATCAATACAAGGACCCCACATGAATACACTTTCTTTATTATTTTGTATGTTTATTACTTTCTCCGTCCCACCAAATTTGTTCCATAGGCAATTAGTGAAAAAACCAAGAAAAGTGAAGGGTATTTTATGGGAAAGTAAAGAAATGTGTGGATAAGATGAAAAAATAAGTTAAATGTGAAATGAGAATTAAAATATGAATGTGGGTCAAGGCCAAAATTAAAAATGGGGAAATTTTGGTGGGACAGACTAAAAAGAAAAATGTGACAAGTTTCGTGGGACAGAATAAAAAGTAAAGTGGTAAAAATTTCGTGGGAGAAAGTGAGTGATATTTTATATTTAATACAAGGGAGGGCCGCCAATTGCATGTAATAAAAAATTAAAAAAAATAAAAAAATTTGCAAAATGAAAGTGGAACATAACTTAGGAAGTAACTGACGTTTGTCCTCTGTGGCTATATTTGGTACTTTGCCAACAGACAACAAGGTTCAACTAAAAACTGTAGTAGTAGGTAGAGATACAACTTATAATACTATATACGAAGACAAGGACTGAAATAGTCACTAATCTAGACTATGTATCAAGTGAGTTCAAGACACATTCAAAATGATTTATAAACCAAACTAATTATAAAAAATGAAAATACAACTTACAAAAACTAAAAAAGGGAAAAGCAATTTTTTAAAAAGAACATGTAAAGTCAAACTTACATAGGCTTATTTTTCTATTTATTCCCCTCACTTTTTTATAGAAGTTTACTTAATAAAATGCAAGATATAATATATTGAGTAAAAGACTCATGAAGAAATTATTCACTAAAAGTTGCAGTGGTACACCTCATCTATAAATATTTAAATTAATAGGCACAAGTGACCAAGCCTTCACCTTTTATAAATTGGAATATCTGCCCTTTCTAGTATTTTTGTATTATGATGACCCAACATTTCAACCTAATCTAATGTCTGGAATTCGATGCAACAGGCAGTTTTTTTCTTTCATCCCTATTACAGCAAACTATAGCATGTGTAATAAGGTTCATTACAAATTCAAGTGGGATCATTACACCCCATTGCTTACAGCCTCCCTCCGCCTTGACAGTAAATACAATATGTGACATTTAAAGATCGTTCCTTAAATCGAGGTTCATGACTACAAGGATATACCTTAGATGGCCTTTACTTGCTATGGATGCATCAGGTTTCCGAGTCCCATTTCTAGCAGCTTCTTGCTGCTCAAAAGCCTTGGATTCAAAATACTCGAGCCAAGCATTAGCATCCTGCAAAGTGAGTTATAGCCATTACATTAAAATGACATAAAATAGAATTTTACATAGACTTCATGCTTTTTCAAAAGTACAAAAAAGACTTTTACAGAGCATTACTCTAGGAAGTAATCTAGTACTCATGAAGCCTCGCTTTCACTTGGACAAGAAAGAACCAGTACCTGTGTGCGTAAATCATCAGGTCCGAGCTTAGCCTGAAGAATTTGCAATGTTGTTTGTTCATGTTGAACGCTTAAAGGATATGCTTCCATCAAAGAAAGTGCAATAGCAATGGCATGATAACTAGCTGCTGTCTGGAAAACAAAGAAAAACAATAAATAAATAAATAATTATCTACATGTTGGATGTATCAGGTAATAGAAAGATGGGTGGAAAAAGAGCTCTGCTACTAATTTTCGATTTTGGAACAAAAACTTTGAAAAGAGGCAGTAATGTAATTAATTGGTCAATTTGTTTCCTGGAAGGGAGGTCTAAGGTCATAGTTAACATTAGAAAAATGCAAAGATAAACTAATTCCTTTATTGATAATTACAAAAACTTCTCGACGTTTCAATCAAACAGCTCTTCCACAGAAAAGCACCAGCACTGAGCAATACCAGTTACTAAAGGTACCAGAGACCTAAGGCCATCTTTTCAATGGTTTTCTAGACTGCCACAAATGATGGAAGCACTCAATGCAAAAAACTGCTTTCACAATTTTTTAACTTAAAAAGAAAGGTTCTTCAGATGCAAAATAAAAGGAGTAGAAAACTAGACAGAGAGGTTAGACTTTGTTTAAGCAAGACCAAAGCAAGTAATGAGGATTAAAATAGATAGATGAAACAAAAGAAAAAAACCTGAATGTGGTCCGGTCCTAATAACCTCTGGTTACATTTTAGAGCCTTATGAAGGTATCGAAGGGCAACATGCACGTTCCCGAGGCCTTCCTCCATCATAGCCACATTGATGTAAGTGGCAGCAGTATTTGGATGAGATGGACCACATGTAAGATGTAACAGATACATTGCTCGCTTTACATACCTGCAGCAAAGGTAAAAGTTAACATCTTTCCTTAGATTAAAGGGTTGCATTTTATCTGGGTGAATCAAGTACGAAAGACAACATTCAGACTGAAATATGCAAAGGGTATCTTCACGTACATATTAAGCACGTATGAAAACAACTTTTCTTTGGACAATGAGAATATCAATCCGATATCATTAAAACTTGATTTGTAAAGAAGACAAGGTCCAAAAAAATGTGAGCAGAATTAAGGAAAATCAAATTTCCTTTATCCTTTATACATAAAATAAATTAGTTTTTTCTAAAAAGACTTAATGAGCACATATACCTACACTTGGAAGAAAAAGAAACAAACGGGTAAGTACCAATTCAAGAGGTTCTCTTTAGTTGCAGAAACAGAATCAATCTAATGGTTAGGATCTGTGTTCAGAATCCATTTAACTACTTATTCTTCAAGGCGCTACCTTCCAACCATGGCATATCAATTACTGTAGCAGGTGATACTTCCTAAAGCATACAAGGGGGCACAGAGCAGGATACTAGAAAATGTAACAAAGAAATTCAAACTATTTAGACAACCATACTTTAGAGCCAGCTCAGTATGCTGAAGCCGGTAATAGAAAACAGCTAGATCTCCATAGCTTTTCATTGTGTCAGGATGATCGAGTCCCAGTTCCCTTTCATTAATGTCCAAGGCTTTTTGTTGGTAGATTGTCGCCTGCAATAAAAACGCCTTATTAAACAGGTACGAATGGAATTATCAAAATTCGTAAGCTAAAAACCTTGCAAGCACTGCAGTATGATGCACATAAACGCTGTAATATCAAATCCACTCAAATAAATGGTTTCAACAAATTCATAAATCCCAAAGATTAAAAGACACCAAACGGAATAAGACACAAACCTGGTTAAAGTCTCCGGTATGGTACAAGACCACAGCAAGAAGACTATAAGCTCCGGCAGTCATCCGATGATAAGGACCACAAACTGCTACTAGCTTTGCTAGAGCCTGCAAAAGCGGCACACCACCAAAAATGCAAGCATCTTCAGCCCAACTCTTCTGAAGTTTATATGAAGACTAACAGATAATACACGTTTTAAAATTAGAAATTAGACCTTTGTCCCATAGTTAACAGCATCTTCAAGCTTTCCTTTATCTAGAGCTGTCTTTGATGACTCCAAAAGCTGCCTACCATCAGCAGATGAGCAAGCTGCTTGCTGTAGGATGCAACCAAAAAAAAAATTACTTTCAAGCATTAAATAGATTACAACTGTATATTTCCTTTCCTATAAATACACTGATACATTCCATTACCCCAATACCATTAACTGGCTCCCACCTTGGCTCCCACTTAAAGAGGATTTAGGAGTCAGAATTACGTAATCTTACCCTAGTAATAACTAAGAGATTGTTTTAGAATGACCCTTGAAAAAAAAAATCATTTGCAACTTCACATAAATATCAAGTGCTCTTGATTTTAATGAGTCATTTTACTGAAGTCCATCATAATTTAAAACCAAAGAATTAGTATAAATCTTTGGTTCAATTGAAAATGGACAAATTTCCTTTTCTACACAAACCCGCAATATCTAAGTCATTCAATTCTCACCTTGTGGACAGGTATCAAGCTGACAATATCTGTTTTACGGAAAGGATTGGGAGAATTCATATCATAATCCCTTGGAACTAATTCGAGACCCACCTGAAAATGGTAATGTCACAGTTACTCCATATTACAGCGCATTAAGATAACTGCTGCTAAAGTTGCATCAAAACTACTTGGTACATAGCAAGCTAAAGTCACATCTGCCAAAATGTTGTAGGTTTTCTTTTTATACATTCACTTGATGTAAAGATTTTCATTTTTCAGTATTAGAACCCTTGCTAGAAATCACTTCTCTGCAATTTGAGGACTCAAATAAATGCCTGCAAGCAGGAAACTAAAACAGCTACACTAGACTGGTTCTGAGAAAGACTGCCTAAATCTTTACGTCCAAAGTTGGCCAAAAGATCAACATTGTATTCTATTCTTGTGGGACTCAAAGAAACATGTATCAGTCCACTTGTATCAAGGTAATCACTATTATAATGAGCATAGGTAAATTTGGTTGATATTTAGTGTTCCATGCTGTGATCTTTCTCAAGTTGTCAGACTAAAATTGCTATCAAGGTTTTCCTAATTGTAGATACTATTATCATCAAATGGGCATATGGCATAAAAAATGTCTTTTCAGAAAAGGGTAGACAAATCCTAATTCGTGTGGGTTTCTATATATTTTATGAACTTACTATACATAGAAGTTCAAAACTATGACCTAACAAATCATCTCAAGGTTGGATCTAAAATTATGTGGTTACCTTTTGACAAAGTCCCCGGAGAATGGCAAATTTTCTCAAGTCCTTGAAGTTAAAACCATTGATATCCCAATCATACCGCTTCATCAGGAATACCTCCAACCATCTCCATACCAGAGAATCAACATTAAACAGTTTATCTGAATTATCATTTTCGGGTATCCCCAGCATTAAATTTAATGCTGAAGCCACCGTCGCAGCCGCATCATCAGTACCAACAGAAGCAATCACTGCCCGAAGAATGTGCTTATAAGCTCGAACAATCATCTCATGGATACAAAGAGACTGAACGTGAGACAGCTTCTCTGACAGCTTTACCTGTCCAAAGCATAGAAACATGCATCAGATCAGCTGCCCTTAATTCCAGAGAAAATGAGTATTATTTCTTCTAATTATGTCTTTGTATTAGAGGGGTGATACAAAACGACCAAGCTAATTGTTTGGTGCAGTGAACAGCACAATTGTGGGCCTTACTCAGTAACACTAACTATTTACAGTCACCTAGGTGTCTCTACAGGTCCTGCACTGATTTTTGAAATAGTGAAATTCACAAGATCCTTCAACCTCCAGTCATTATTGAGCCCACATCCAAGCTAAGACTTGGCGTTGAAGACATGTCATGTATAATTAGTGTTCACTACACTAAGTAAATAATTCTGGCTAAGTGGCTATCATATCAACTTCTTTCTTTTGACTAAATAATAAAAATTTCCAACCCTCTTAGGTTTATGCCAAATTTTTCAATGGAATTCCCATTAGTCATTCTTGTTCTTTATAATAAAGTTCATTGTTTTTGTTGTGGTGGTGTATTGTTGATGGTTTCTCTTTAAGCAATGATCAAAAAGGTTTTGGCAAGATGAATCATAGAACTTACAACACGTCCAAGAGAACGCATCCTAAGACCTCGTGTATGCATAAAATCAGTCAGTGTTCTTCCATCAACTGGTGAAAGTTCTAACGAGCCAAAATCTGCAACCTGTGTTTTATAGTCATACAAAAATCAGTAAAAATGATATTAGCATCAGAAAAGTAAAAAAAAAAATAAAAAATAAATTAAAAAAAAAAAATCATCTGAAGTATGACATTCAAGAATACCAGCTTAGGAAGAGCAACTTCATCATAGTATTTCTGAGACAAATCAATAAGTTCTTGCAATGACTGCACCCAAATATTTGCCATATATCAGTAAGTACAATGCAAGCAACAAATTGCTAATAATATCCTATTCTGAGTTCCTACGAATACTACCTTTTGGTGTAATCCTGTATCTGATTCTTTTAAACGAGTGAAAGCTGCATCCGACAAGATCTTGTTTAGTGCAAGCTCACCCTCACTTGAACTGGTTATACACTGTGCTTCAGTAAATGATGAAGCGGATTCAGCATTGCTTGAATTTGTGGACAATTTATCAGAATTCACCAGAGCAGTTCCTTCTGATTTCTTGTTGCGGAGTGATTTGAGGGGTGTTCCCAGCCCTTCAACCTTCATCTCATTCTTACCTTTTTGAGCAGAGAGTTTCTTGTCCTTTTCTGAATTTTTTTGGTCTTGAAGATGTTGAATCCAACATGCTCCTAGCTCCCATCTAACGAAATTATCTTGCTTCTTTTGCTCTTCCTGAATCTTAGCAAGACTATCTTCAAATAATTTCCCCAGAAAAGCTTGATTGGTGCTAAGTTTTTGATTCTCTGACTGCTCAGATTGAGCTACCCATTTGTGATTGTCTGTGACTGCTCCTTTATGTAGCAACAGTCTTAAACTGTAATCAACGATTTGACACAAAAAAAGTGTAAAATGTCTGGTCAGCAGAAATAGACCATCATTGACAAGAAAAACTATCATTTTTTAAGCATATCCCACCCATACAACAATTAGGAGTTCAGGACTAGAAAAATGAAGTAAAGTATTCTATAAATGACAGGTGTGATTCAATTCACCAAGTAAGCATATTAGAGATACTAACCTGTTAATATTGAGAGTATTGGCACCACCTTCAGGCTGATCAAAATATTCTATGCTAGGTGACAATGAATCCACAGGTGCATCCTCTTTGACCTTAACCCTCACTGTGACAATGTAACCAGCGTACCTGAGATTTACAGAGCCTAAACTGCTAATATCCTGTAACAAAAGCATAAAATTCAGTTAGATACTTACTCTAAACCATCCAAAAGACGCAAGATCATAAAACAGTAAAACTGTCATACATGGGCAGCAGTATTCTCATCTGCTGTTATCCCTTTAAGCAAGTTCTTCTCTGTTAGAGCCTTCTGATCCAAACCAGTGGCCCGAAGCCCGTCAATTTTAGTGTCCAACTTACAGCTTGCAAGAGAAACATCCTTCATGATAGTGATATGTAAATCACCAACTTGCTCAGAATGAATTACATCATCATCATTTACAACTGTTTGAGAATCACTCGTTTTTTGCATAACATGTCGCAAGGTAGAAATTGCCCTAAATATTGCTACATCTACAAATAAGCTATGAATAAGAAAAGCTTTTCTATCCCGTATTTGTCTCTCCTCTGGAGTTTTGCACGGCATTGACGCAACAAAACGGAATTCATTTGACCATGGTATCAGATCACTTTTTCCATCTCTTCCCCAGCCCCCGCCATTGCCACCCCAAGTTTCGTCCTCTACAGGAAGAGAGGGAAATGTCGAAATTGACTGTGCTGCAGATGGAGGAATTAGCCATGTATTGGCTCTGAAGCCATATGGAAGATTACCAAACTGCGAAAGGTAGAAAAAGGTGGTTAAAACCAAAGGTGTACAGGTTGAAATCAGAAAGAAGAAAAACTATCTAACATCAGTTGTAGAAGCAATATCTGACATAAAGGTTATTTACGTACCTTGTTACGCTCTGAGAAGGCTTTCATAAGCTCATCATAAGCCTACAAACAAATACAACAATCAAACATAAGTAAAATTCAAAGTGTGAATCATAATAGCAATAAGCCCAATAAATGTAACAAGGTCTGAGAAATGATGCAGGAAAGACACTGAGAAATCAGAGCAGGAATAACTGAACTTGCTCTCCTTCCATAACCTTCAGCTCTCAGAAAATTGAATGTTACAGAAGACTTAAACCTGTTATTTGTTTATATTAATGGAATTGAAATTAATGCATAAAGGAAAGAGGAGGGAAGGAATAAAGAAGTTTTTCATGATCCATGGTGGTTCATAAAGCTAAGCAGTCCGTAGCCCCAAGCTTCCCCTGACATCTTTCCATGAATAAGGTGCATCCAACAAGAGGAAGGGTTCAAAAATACTACTTAAAACAGCAAAGAAAGTTATGTTTTCCAAGCAAACTGAAAGGTGCTTTTATAATCAAATTCAGACCCTACAAAAAATACAACAAGAAACGTTCAAGAATAATATCCTTATCCCTAAAATTGTCACATTGCCTCAAAAGGAACATTTTCTCCATGATAAGAATCTAAAAATGTAGTAGTTCTTCTTTGCAAAAAACCCATCCCCCAAAACCAAAAAAAAAAAATTTTAAAGCCACACAACCAGCGGGGGACTACTAAAAACTCACATTATCGAAAGCTCTACTAAGTTGTCTTATCAAATCAACAAGATTGTGACCGAGAATTCGGTGCTTCCCAATACTGATAAAACCTCGCTTGCATGCCTCAACAAGAACCAGCTTTCCATTGCACAGCTTAACCTGTCAAAATCACACAGCACGTTCAATCCCTCGCAAAGATTGTACACATATGAAATTTCAACACTTCGTGCGGAAACAAGAGAAACTATTATAAGACATTACAATAATCAATTCAATCAAAATTCGTCCAAACTATAAAACTCTACTTTCCTAACCACTCATCATTTTCACTCAATATAACAATAATTGATTTTGATCATAATATATCAGAACACAAGAAAAATCTAATCCTCATCACTAATAACTACTCTACCTAGTAACTAATCAAATTTGATGGTCTAAAACTCACAAGATTCAGACCAAGTTATAGATAAAATAATGCAAAGCAATTTAAACCTCAGACTGCCACCACTACACATGGCACATAGCTTTGCAAAATGTATGTAGGTATCAATATCATTTATTCATTAGCACAATAAAAAGCCAAAGTTTAGCAGATTGATTCTTCTACCACAAGGCAAACTCATGTTTTTCGCACATTAATAACGATTATTATTAACTTAATTCTTCAACAAATTTTACCCGCTTAAGCCTAAACTAACAAACATTGTAAAAATATCCACAATCACACATAATAAACAACAAGTTGTTTAAGCAAAGCAATTACATAAGTACACGTAAGAACCTCTAACTATGATATAAAAGAAATTAAAAATTAAAAAAAATAAAAAAAAAAAAACAGTTTCTTACATCAATGAAAAATAGATGATCATCCTTTAAAATCTGATCATCAGCCTCCTTTGAAGCTCTCCGAATAACTGCAAAACACAAATCGTCCATTTTAATTACATTCCAAATTTACACCATCAAAACTAATCAAAAGTTATCATCAAATTCCAATCAATTGATAAAAAAAGACAATTACACACATTGAAGAGGAGAGGGATTAGGGAGAGAGAAAAACTCGTAAAAACTCCCAAGTTTAGGGCATGAATTGTTCGTTTCTCCTTCTCCGTCAATCATCATTGAAATATCATCTTTCGACGCCGGTTTTCCGGCGGATTCTTCCGTCGCTGGCGCTTGTTTTCCGCCATTCAACTTATTTCCAGCCTTCTTCGTTGCCGCCGCCGACGACGAACTCTTATCCTGCGCACTACGCGCACTTTTAGCATCTTCATTTTTGCCTCCCTCTTTACTGCTCGCAGATGGCCCAAAGCTCGTTGTGCATGCTACAATGTCCAACAATCTTCTAACATGCGCGGCTGCACTTTCCTTATCGTACGCCTCTGTTCAATAAATTAAAATAAATCAGAGAGAAAGTCGAAACGATGACGTTTTATTTATTATTTGTTTCCATTTATTTTTTGTGTTTTTGAGGTGCGTTTTCTGACAAGGAGATAAGATTACAACGCATCGTTTTGTGGCAGAGGGGTTTACCTTCAGCTAACGTAAGAATGCAAGGTTTTAGAGCTGCAACATCCACCGTGTCTTTTAGACGTGGGCCCCTGACCTACTCATTTTAGGATATAACAAAAATATTTTAATTCTTTTTTTGCCATTTTAAGTAAAAAGTAAGAATTAAGTATCAAAATACTAATTTTCATATAAAAAAGAATCAACATAATTACTCATCCCCACACATTAAAAGGGAAGGCCATTTTTGTGAATTAAACTAGTCATTTGCCAATTTTTCATAGAATATTTGTATTAGTAAGAAACAAATTGTTGGAAACCTCGTGAGATAAGGAAAAATTGGTAATATGGCATGTCATTGTATGCACGGAGAGAAGTTTGCGAACATCGATGATTCTATCTGTGGATATTCCCTGTATAATATAAAATAAATAAAGTCATATTAAATTCTTTAAAATTGAAGGAAATTTAAATATCGTATATGTAATAGAAACAAACAAGTTTAGTAGAGGAAAACGACGGAATGTAAAATTTCATTTATTTAGTTGAACTATAAAGTTATTGTTCAAAGCACGTAATTATATTATTTCTACACGCATGTTTAAAAGCAACTTGTCTTAATTGAAAATTTTAGACCAGATTGAAGTTACGTGGAAACATTATATTGTCTAATGCATACTAACCACATGTACCCTTTTTCATGTAAAATATTATCTGTTTAAATGTATTATTATCTAATTTTCTTCTTAAAAAATAAAACCTATTATCTTCTAATCAATCAACATGCATCTTGCTTTTTTTTTGAAAAAATATTCATATGTCAAGCCATAATATCCATTTTTCTTATGAATTTCTTTTTTCTTTTTTATCTATATATATTTATCTCAACGATAATTCACATCATTCTTAGGATGACATGGCAAAACATATACTATGAATTATAAATGCAAAAGTTACCAAAGATTTGATACCAACCAATGAGGAAAATGACACCTTATACTTAGCTATTGACTTATTAAATCTTTTATTTTCATTCAATAACATGTAAAACTGAAAAAAAAGATGAACCATAAATTTTGTAATTGATTATATCATTTCAACTTCTAAATAAATGAGAATTAAACAAAAATCTATATATTAATTACTATAAGAATTGTATTTCTTTATTATGACATAATATATTCGATAAGATAGTCTTGGGTGAATTTAATACACAAACATAAAATTTAATTTAAAATTTACTTTAAAAGAGTGAAAAGTAAATAGTAATACTATTAAAAAGTTTTTTATAAAGTGGTCGAAATAAAAATTTTGTACACTAAATTTATATTAGACTTATTTGTATTTAATATATTTCAACTTAATGAGCAATTGGCAAACAAGTAGGCAATAATCTTACCCACCAACCAAAGAAATAAAACCAATGAAAAAACAGATTAAAAGAGTGCTCTGTTTTTTCACAATTAAATTACAAAAATTTATTTAAAATTTACAAACCTTCAAAATTACACTAGTTTCATCAGGAAGATTCACTGTGATATCCATAACAACTGGAAGAACTGAAGAATATTCAAAAAAAAAAATAATAATTATCATCAAATAAAAACATTATTGTCAAATAATTAAAAGTAAAAGTAAAAGTAAAAAAACAATACTTTTTTCTTCTTTCTTCTTCTTGTCTCCCTTTCCTTTTCCTCTTCCATTCTTGGGTGCCATTCTAAAGAGCTTTTTTTATTAAATTAATTTAAATTTATTGCTCCTAAAAGAATTCCTGAAACATAACAAAGAATTTAATTAATATATTCAATTCAACAATGCAAGTTTATATTAATATTAATATATTTATTTTTTACAGGTTAAAAAGCGGTACTTGCTTCAACTCAAATAAAATTCGATTCTCGATTCACGTTAATATACAAATAAAAAAATTATTACCCATTATTTATTTCAATAAAATAGAGAGATTAAGCATGTGGATTAATAATAAAATTACATAAAATTCAGTGTTTCTGACGGAATTTTACAAAAAAAAAAAAAAAAAACAAAAAAAAAAAAACCTGAAAGTATAAATAGTAAAACAGGGGGAGGTACAAAAACAGAGGTGTTCTTCAGTTCACCATTAAAAGCTAATAATGTTTTAAAAAGATAAGGTAAAAATCGAAGGAATACTGAATATGAAAAAGATGTTGAACATTGAATAGAGATACGGAGAGAGGGAAATTCAGAATTGAGAGAAGGAAACAAAGGGTGATAAAACAAGAAGATTAAATAAGAGTAAAATGAAATGGAGGTGGGTTGATAAGGAAGGAAGGGTGGAAATTTAATGGTCAGATGAAATGGATTTTAGTGAGCAATTTTTTTTGCTTTTTCTAAAACACTAAATTCAATAAATAATTTTATTGTGACCAATTTTTTTGGAACATTTATTACTAAAGAAAAAGTAAAAATTATCATATTGTTTGAGTTTATCCCTGTTTAACTATTTACTACCTTCATTACTAAATAATAAATTTGATGGAAGAAAAATGGAACCGTAAATATTTGAAAAATATTAAAATAAAGTTAGTAGAAAAAACATAAGGACCACAATTGATAAAAAAATATATTTTTATTCAAGATGATGAAAAATATATGAAAACCATAAGGAATATAAAAGTGTTAAAATGAAGTTAATAGAAGATATATAAGGACCATAAACATAATAAAAATATAAAAATAAGAATGAATAAAGTTATTTTTTGTCCAAAATTTGTAATATTAATAGAAAAATTATTTATAGGAATAACAAATAAAACATTCTAAATTGGAAAAAAAAAAAGAACTCTTTTAAGAAACAAAGGGAGTATTACTTTTTCTGTCCCTATGAGTTTACATCTTAAAATTTAAATATGCGAATGCAAACTTAAAGAGATAGAAGAAGTATTCTTTATATTTACTTTATATACGGTTTTTAGAGCAGTCTTTGAACTTTCATGTCGCTAAGTACGCATTATACATTTACTTTACGTATACTGGTGCGGAATAAAAACTAATTTTTTATTATTAATGGTAATTATGGAGAAAAAAAACAAATGCATTAAATGCATGGTCTTTCTTATGGAAATAACACGATAAATATATATGTACTTTCATATGTATCATTTAAGTTCCTTATAATACAAAGAAGATGAATGTGTCTTCCTAAACATCTTATGTTATTTGGTATATAATTTTATCCAATCAAAATATTTATATATATGATTTCATATGACCCGATTATAATTAGTTGTAAAGTAGTTGAACTAGTATACATAACAAAATTGGTTTCTAGTAAAACAGTATGATAACTTAAAATAATCGAATATACTTTACTTCTATAATTTGTTCTATTTATTTTTGATGTTTGCACTTGATCAAAGGACACCTAATTTCTACAACAAGATCATGAGTTCAATTCTCATTACTCTATCGTCCTCCTTTAGCCTTCGTCTCTCTCCTTCTTCCAGTCTCAGCCAATGCAACCCTTTATTACATATACTCCAAAAAAAATATTTTTTTTTTATTAAAACTATATATTTTTTATCAAATGCTACTACCATTAAAGGTAATGTGTCAAATACTTGATTTTTTTTAAGAGAATAAAGTTTTATTTATTGTAAAGTTGAAAATATTGATTTTGGGAATTTATTAAAGACAAATAGATTTTAGTAGCTGCTTGTGGATAATATTAATTTGGAGACTATTAATAGGATATTAAGTTATTAGTGTGAATTTAGCGAACTATTTAAAATAAAGTTATAAATAAAATTTAATGTGTAAAAGTTTAATAATGAATGTATAAAGATATAAAGGTTAATTTTATGTTATGATTAAGAATTTTATTAAATAAAAGAGATTATTACCTAAGTTGATCAAAGTCAAAGTCAAAGTCAAAGTCAAATTGTAGTAATAAAAATGTGATGTACTTGTGTGAATGAATATTGATTGAATGACCCTGATAGTAAGATAATATAGAACCATTAGCCGGCATGTAAAATCCCGGCGCCCGTGTTGGCCGGCACGTAAAATGCGGTGTAAGACAGGGGGTTAGCTACCTATCCTGTAGAGCTCGAGCATAAATTGTATTGGAGGAGTGACGACTCCCACCACAGTTAGGGTTTAGGACTACGGTCCTCACCTAACCAAACCCTTACATATATCAGGTGTCATATTGATGTGCTTGTTTGTAACGGCCCGGTTAAAGTGACCCGGAAAAATCATGTGAAAACATGAATCTGGTTCACAAACGGACGCAAGAAAACTCATCCTTACTCGGATCGTCAACGTTCCAACGGTAAAGGAATATGGTCAACAAAGAAAAACAGCGCCAAACAAAACAAAACAAATCAGCGGAAGTCTTTACATACAACTCGAGAGCCCACCGGCCTCTAGACTAGCTAAAAGTTGTACGAGATAAAAAGAAGACATCATAAACTTTGGTTACATAAACTAAGTTATTTCGACTCATTACAAAGTATGTCTAGACTTGATAGTTACGGGTTCTAAGCTGAATCCTCACTCCAGCCCCCTCCTGCAGTCAACCTGCTGCACGTCGTATGATAACACGTAGCAGGTTCCAAAGAACAACTAATACACGTCAGAGACTTCATACATATATTAAACAGGTTGAATACAAGCATTGTGTTTACCCTAGCATGCAAAGGCTCTAATACATATTCTTTATTCAATATTTCTAATCTTGTAACGTTGCCCGTCCTGTTCGGGTCGCACAAGAATAATTTCAAATTTGTTTTGGTGGAATACACTTGGGAGAGCTAATCCCAAGGCAACCACCTACCTAAGACGTTGCCCGTCCTGTTCGGGTCGCCAAAGGCTAAAGTATGCATACCCCCATGGTGACCGTAATGATCCACAACTGCCATGGGAAAAATAATTGATAATATTCCAATTCATTTGTTAACCCTTTTGGGTAACATAACCATAAATTCTCAATTTTCACATAATTATTTCATATTATTTGAGGTGTCTAATCCTTATGTGATTACAATGTCTCGATTAGGAATAAAACAACATTACTTGCACAACCATATAAACAGTATAGTCTAAGCGTGTACCTTTGAACGCTGCAAACACACGTTGTTCAAGCACAATTAGAATTTCGCCCTCTTATGAAACGAGATCCTAAATAACACACACACAAAACGATCATGTATTAGACCGTGTTTAAACATTTAATCCACTCAATACCATTAAGATATCACTAAGACTTGCTAATTTCAAATGATTTCATCCAACTCCCAATAGCTCCAAATTTTACATTCTGACCAGAAACTTTTATGGCCATTTCGGACAGTTTAGAAAATTCAAATTAAAAATCCGACTTCACCGCTGCGTCCGGAACGCATCAATTACCTTGGGTACCAAATTTCATAATTTCTAGCATCCGATTACTATTTTTAATTATTTTAAGCGTTTTAACGAGTTTTAAAACGCATCGGTTAAATAAAACAACAACGAAACACACCCAACACTCGGATCGGGACGCCACTACCGAGGCAGCAGCTGCTGTCCATAAATTCCTTCTACTTTAATTATTTTTATTTTATATATATTTTTTTCCTATTTAAATTATTTAATCCTTTTTAAATCTCCATACCAAAATACACCTAACCAAAACCGAATTTACATTTTACTAAAATAAAACAAATAAAATCAAATCTCCTATCACACAACCACTTGATATTTGCACACATCTAACAATACATAAAATCCTATCAACAATCTAAACCATCATCAAAAACATAAAACTAGCAACTTAAGACATACTCATCCACAAGATCCTTCAAGAGCAATTAAAGTTTCATAAACCATGATAATTAAATTAAATACTTGATTCTCTTATCAAATTAAAATTTTGTAGAGAATCGTATATCATCATTTTTGAATCAAAACATATATATAAGGACAATCCTTTAAACAAATCAAATTTTGTTAAAGGATTTATAAACTCATGGATACCTACATTACTTAATCCATACACTTAAAATTTCTTCTAACAAACTAAAATCTTGCTAGAGAAATATAAATCATAAAATAAATCCATTTTTAACCTTTGAATAGACTTTATTCTTATAACAAATTTAAACTTTGTTAAAGAACGCAAATCAAGGAAAATTTTATATAATAGAAATAGGATTAGTAGAGAAAATTATATATAAAAGAATGTGTATTCACTCCTCCTAAAAATCATAGGATATCATCATACATACAATATATTTCACCTTAGAAATCTTATGAATAAGATTTATAATAACAATTTAAATAAACTTACCCCTTGAACAAAAGATTGGATTGAACAAACCAAAAGAATTTTTTTTTTCTTTGAGGCAGCCGAAACCAAGAAGCAAGGAGGAGAAATTTTTCTGAATTTTTTTTTTATGTTCAAGGGATGTTTAAAATGGTGATTAAAGATGCTTGAAATGCCTTGAGGATTAATGAAGAAATTAAGGACCCATCTTAAAAGCCTAATACATCATTATGAGAGGAGTTACAAAAACTACTCCCATACTCCCCAAGACCGGCAGCCCCTTCCAACTCCCCACATATTTTTTTTAATTAATTAATTATTTAATTTAATTAATTGAGTAATTATTGTGTTATTATCACAATCGAAACAAAACGTCATGCGATAAAACTCGTTACCGTTAAAATTAACCTACTTTGTTACTTATAATTAACTATGTAAAATAATATAATTTAATATCACTTATTTATTTTATTTTGTTATATTTTATTTTATTATATTTTATTTATTTTTAAACCCGATAAATTACGGGGTGTTACATTGTTAATCAGTGATAAACTTGATTTGTGTTGATGCTATGTTGCATGGTACGGTTATGAGTATTAACCAAATGAACTTACTTAAGTGTTAAGATTACCGAATTGTAAAAGTGGTAGTAACGTATTTCTATCAGGATCGAGAATGGTATCTTAATGACTTAAAATTATGTAATAGAAAAAGAATATGGTAAAAGTATACGGTGGTGTCAATTAAGTATAAGTTCGTACTTAAATTATTATTTTGTAAATATAACATATAATTTCCGTATTTTGAGTTGGATAGGAAGTTATGCTCGGCGTGCGCTGACCGCATCAATCGGCTGTCATCCGTATTATGGATGGAAACATTTTGCAGGATTTAGTTCAGGTTCCGATCTAGGTCGCAACAATTACTATTTATCGAGAACTTAGCTAATTTTTGTTTATTGATGACTTGATGATGATGTATTTTTTTTTCTTTTTGAGCAAACAATATTTCTTATCAGATGTAATATTTTACTTTTGTTTTAAACAGTTTTAGTTTTTATGATTTAAAGTTTTTAACAGTTCGGCATTTTGAGACTTCCGCAATATTTTTTGTATCAAACATTATTATTAAATGTTAATTATGTATCGAGATTGCCGCTCCTGTTACCGTAAGGTTGTTGAAATTGTGATTCTTAACTAAAATCGGAAATAGCTCTCAGAATCGAATTATAGAATCGAATAATTTTTCAATTTGCAAAAATAAGTTGTAATTGCTCATTTAATATGTTTTAGTCATTTTTTATTGTAAAAAACACTTCAAATTCATTTAAAACAACATCCATTAGAACGATTTGAATCATATAATAGATTTATCAAAACAAATTATATTGTAACAATTTTAAAGATGTGATTTGCATTACACATATCTTACACCGTAGCATGTAGAATAAATATAAGTTCAATTCAAATAAAATTAAACTGATCAACGATATATTTCATAATAATTATTAGCAAAAATAAAGTAGAGCAAAAAAAAGTCAAGTTGAACTAAAAGAGTTTTGTATATGGCTCCTAATATTAGTCACGTATTTTGGTCGGTTTAAAATCAAATATTGTGTCTGTATTGATTTTTAAATAATTTATATTCATTTTGAAGTCAGATTAAGTCAAATTTCAATTATAAGATTGTCGGGTCTGTTTTTAACACCTCTCATTTGGTTCTTTATATTTATTCATCTATTTGGATTTAGTCTAAAGATAACCTCCATGATCTCAGCTTTATAAATTTATCTCATTTAATTTAATAGCTGAAACTGAAAAAAAAAATCCTTTAAATGCCAACAAAAACATGCAGTTTTAAGTGTAACAATTATACCAAGTTGGGCGGTGTTTTTATTTGTGTGGTGATATTATTTTGGTTGAACCTTGATTTTATTTAATTGAAATTTTTTTGAAATAAACGGTTTTTTTTTGTTTTGCTTGACTTTTATTTTACTAAATAAAAACTTATATTAACTTATATCCAAATATTTTCATTATTTGCATTACAGTCTGTTATTGAATTGAAATATTTTTACTAAGTTATAATCCATTTTATAAATTAATTGATCTTAATTTTACTAAATTATATCTGATAATCACTACAACAAATTTAACTTTTTGCGACATTAAATTTTGTGGCAATAAAAAATGCCACTGATTTATATTTTTAGTGTAATAATTGTTGATTTTTATTTTAAGTTCTACCATAAAATGATTTTGTGACATTTGGCCTTTAGTGACATATGTAATAGTTAATATAGTCTATAGTGACATTTATGAGAAATATTACAAGATTCTATGTCGCTAAAACCTTTAGTATGATTTTTTATTATGCTGTTAAATGGTTTAATAAATGTCACTAAATCCACTATGTATACTAATTAAAAATTTGAAATAGTGACATTCAAATCAAATGTCGCTAAATATATCCCACTAAAAATAAATTATATTGTAGTAAATAAATATAATATAATGAAAGTGAGTTTTATTTTTTATTTTCATTAGATTTGTTATATTATTTCCACGATAATAAAGCTTTTAGCCTTAAAATATACATGTCTCTTCACAAGTTTTCATAAACATCACATGATTTTTCTAACTAAATTACATTTAATTTCATCATTCTCATCATAAATTCATAACTAATAAATAAACGAGCATAAAGTTTTTTTTCTTTAAAAAAGGTATTAAAAGTGACTTAATTATTGTTATTTTTTTTTAATAGTTTTACAAATATAAACAAGACAACTATTTGAGTCTTGGGTAAAAATAATCAAGTGCAATGGCATATATTGGACAATCACTTAAAAGGGGGTCAAGGTTTAATTCAAATAAAAAAATTAAGAGAGAAATAAAAAAAAATCTTGACGATATCTTTATTTTGTATTTAATGATTTATCTTGTAAATTAAGCTAGCATTGCATATGATATTTTATTATCGTATTTTCAAAAAATAGTTAGAGAATTATGAAAAGTGAAATATAAAACCCTTAAAACCTAAAAAAAAAAACATTAAATTCATTTCTAAACAATAATTACAATAATGTTAGAATCTTAATGTCAAAAAATTAAAGTCAATTATATGAATAAACATATCATTTCCAATAGAAGGACATAGAAAAATCATTTTTTAAAAATGAAATTATTTATGATTTAAGATAAGCTACACAATTTGCTCATACAAAATTTGGTCAAGATAAATAAAAAAAAAAAATAAAAAATTTAGTCGATACTCCAAAATCTACCGTTAGAAAGGAGGGGATGAGCCCATACATGTCAATTTCACCCAATTCAACTTCACCTTTACCATGTTTGGAAGTTTGTACTTTGTACCACTAGGCATTAGGGATTTGATTCTTATTTTTCCAGTTCCAATACAGCAAGCAACCATATAAACCCCCCAAAATTTGGCTTCTTAATCAAGATGGACCACTTATTTATTAATTATTACAACCTCTCTTTTTAGAATACGTATAATTAATTATGGTATATTGTATAGAAAAATATCATTATCAGTAATAAGTATAATCAAACAAAGAAAATGTACCTTAATTTTAGGGGATATTCGACATTAATATTCAACCAAGTTAAATCTCATAATTAAAGATAATTAATAATAGCTCGAGTTTATATTAATTTCAGTTAAATCCTTCATACAGTAAGAAGGAAATGGTAAATTATCTTTTTTGTATGTAGCAACATCAACATAAGTGGAGCTATGTATCGTATAGCTAACTTAACTATTCGCGTAAATGCACATTATATCTTAATTCAATCATTACTATTAGCTTTTTGTAAATAAATTTAATTTTACTTGTAGATATATCTATGATAAAAATAAATTTATATTATGTTATGAAAAATAAATATAATTACGATATGCGTTTACTAAACTATTCTTATATTGGTTTTGCAGAACAATTAGTTAAAGACTTAATCTCCTAATTAGTGATTAATCAAGAGTTAAATGCTGGTGGAGGCTTGTCTTTACTGCCTTGCCAAGTTATGCAATAAGATCGTTTGAGAAGATGATTGTTCCAATAAAATGCAACAATTGGTTAGCAGGGCCCGAAAAGTTTTTCCGGGGATCACTCCGACACCCAAGTCAGTATCGGTATAAGATGAGTTCGCCTAATAGGTCCTTCCAGGAGCATTGTGGCTGCAAGGTGGATTACTACTTAAGACTTATTTAGACGTGAGGTCTTTTGTGTTTAATTCTTAACAATTGATGTTTTCAATATCAGTCAAGATAGTTCTTCTCACTTTAGATTTATTACAATAGTATTGATATCCTTCTGAAAATAAAAATGGGTCCTTAAAAGTCAGTTGTAATAACTCTTTAGCAATAAATTACTTTGAGTTCTTTATCTTTCTCCCTTAATAGTAGAAATTAGTTACCTCATTTATATGCTCCTTGATCTGTATTTATAGCCCATCATTGTGGATGTAAAACATTCTTTTGATACGTTACTAATCTCCAAAATTCTCTGCATGCCCCTGTGCTTATCTTGGACGTGTCAATCCTCCCATTACTCTATTGGATTTTCTTTTATTTTCTATAGCATTCTTTGCTTCCCCCTTCGAACATGTGTCCCACTATCTCATGATGTCCCCTTATAATGGACAAGTGTCCTCTAACCGCACGTGGACTTCCTTTGCACTAATATTATTACATATGTATAATGTCATCTTGATTTTCCCAGATGGGTGTTACTAGATGACTATCTAATCTTAATAATTCTTCCCAAATTATTATTAATCTAATCTTCCTATACAATCTTTTATCATAATTACTCATAATTAGTCTTTTACACACACAAAAACTAATCTTTTAGGAGTATCATTTTAGAATTAAGAATCATTTTGTACGTTTCAAAACACGGACAAAAATAAAATAAAAAACACTTATCCTTAAATGCAAAAGCTAACGAACACCCTTTGAGCTTTGGTTAAGAAGAATAATAAAATCTTTCTCCTAGAAAGAGTAAATTGAAAATCAAATAAAAGATAAAAATAATATAATTCATTTTGAGCATAATGTGGTAATATGTTACAAATTTTATGTTACATTATATAATATAATTAATGTTTATATATTTTAAAGTTTTAAAATATTCTAGATTACTTTTTAAATTTGATTTACATATTCCTTAATGAACGTCCCGGATAGAGGTATTCATTGGGGTCATCGGGTGGATTTCAGATTAGGTGTTTCGGGACGGTTTAAAATTGGGTCTTGTATCCACATTGATGTTTATATAATTGTAAATCCGTTTTTAAGTCGTATCATATCAAATTCGGTTACAACCTCGAGTAAATATCAGATCATCGAATCTGTTTTGAATACTTCGAGTCTGTTTTGAATACTTCTAGTTCCCGACATTCGTTAGCTTAATATTTGATTGCTGTCATGGACTCATGGTCGTGGATATGGTCTATGGACTTCATGACCCCGGTATCATCTTTTTCATGCTACATTGCTGTATATAGTGCGCATGATGGCTCTTGATGCTTAATGTTACTAATGTTATATTTGTAAATTTCATTGATCTAGTAATATGAAAACTCATTCTTTTATCAAAAAAAACTTGGTAGCTTCGTAATATTTATATATTCTATCACATCTTCTTACACTATAAAAAAACATAGATATAGCGACATACAATTTTCTCACCATTTTTATTGCTAAACGCTTTTAACGACGAACTCACGGCAAAAATCAGTCAGACGCTAAGGTTATTCCATTACAAACAACATGGCAAAATATTGCAATAGATGATGCAGATTCCGTTGTGAAAATTAGCAAGTATTTTTTCACAAGTCCATCGTACTATTTGTCGTAAATACGTGTGACGATTGTGTCTGTCGCATGTTCGTCGCGATATTAATGAACATAATTCAATTCAATTAATTGCATAGATTTAACTTTTTTAATTTAAATTTTATTATTTATTTATTTATTATGATAAATATTATTATTATTATTATTCTTATTATTATTATTATTATTATTTATTATGAATATATTTAATAATTTATCTTGATAATACTTATTATTATAACTTAGATATTTATTTATTATTAAATTTTATGCAATTAATATTTATATCTATTTAATTGTGACTTAAGAAATCAGAAATAAGGTTTATATTTAAAATATAGGAATCAGAAATGAGGATGACATGATTTTTTTATAGACGAATCAATTTAGCGACCAACTTTAATGTTTGAATATTGGTGAAAACAACGAATTACGCGATAGACTTTACCTTCGCTAAACACAAAGCCGACGACAGACTTCTGTAGTCTACCGTAAGGTCCATTGCAATTTTTGAAAATTGGTAACAACAATGGACTACGCAACAGACCTAACCATCGCTAAATGTGAAGTCCACGAAGGACTTCTATTTCGTATTGCTTTTAAACAGTTTTGCCTTTATTAACAGTCTTACATTCTAATTGGATTTGCTTTTAAAGGGCTTTGACCTATTTTACCTAGTTTAGCTGGTAAAACTAATGATATGTGCGTCATAATCGAATTGCTTCAC
The DNA here is from genome assembly GCF_026212465.1 of Amaranthus tricolor. Classification (NCBI taxonomy): domain Eukaryota; kingdom Viridiplantae; phylum Streptophyta; class Magnoliopsida; order Caryophyllales; family Amaranthaceae; genus Amaranthus; species Amaranthus tricolor. Next base: position 1,924,250 of record NC_080050.1, on the reverse strand, counting down.
ATCTTTTTGCCTTGGTTTTGGTCCCCATGTTTCATTGTTTTCCATTAATAAAATTTTCTCCTAAAAATAATAAATTAATAGTAACGTATCATAATTCAAGAAAAAAAAAAAAACAAATGTTTGTATATAGCTCGTTTTTTTATAAAGCCCTTTTAAAGTCCAATTCATTTTAAAACCCACATATTTAAGAGTCAGATTGAGACCCAATGAGCTCCCGATTTGTTTTAGAGAAATAGTTAAGAGTTTACAAATTATTATGAGAGATAGTTTTCTCTAAGAGACGCATTAGATATATAGGCTAAATAGCTCAATTAGCACAAATTAAAGAGAAAATAAAAATATAGGCTAAAAAGTTTTGAAGTCGTCTTTTGAGAAATGGTCTCTCACAAAACTAGCTATTAAAATTTTGCTTTTTAATAAGGAGATTTGCTTTATTTATTTATGTAGTTGAAGATTGACCCACATTAACAAGCTCAACATGAGGTTTACTAATCACTAGTAAAACTTATTCCTCAAGCTATTACGAAAATATTATTGAAATATCTTTTAGAATATTGTTGATTAGGAAAATATATTTGTCTAGAATATAATCTTGGGTGTATATTCAATATTATGGCAATTAGTTGTAATTGGTAGCTTTTTCCTTTTTTAGGAAGATCATGTAACATATATATGTTTTTACATGGTTAATACAAGCAAGGAATTTCGGTCAATCTTTTCACAAGCTCATAAAAATTCATTTTTATCTTCTATTAAAAGTTACATATATTTCCTTTTGATACGTCTTACTCATTTTAACTTCATAAACAATCTTATATTTTCTTAATCAAATACATTTACAAAACACATTTTCTTTTCAAATCTCAATCTGCTTGTTTTATTATTATAAAACAACTAAAGGAATAATATTAAGCCATTTTGATGTTAATTCCTCTCGACACATTATTTATCTTATTTTGCAAACAAATAAAGGAAGAAAAAGACACATATATCATGGCACATAGATATAGATATAAATAATATATAACTTTTTTCTAATTTTTGAAGTGAACTTTTTCTAATTCAAGAAAGAAATATTTCTTATATTAGACCTAATTGTCATCAAAAGATACGTAATTAAATAGTATCCACCTCAATTAACAAGATAAAACGTACCACAATCTTTGTGTTTGCGTATTGAATGTAGTTCTTTCTTCTTTGTGTTTTTGTTGTGTAATAGTTCTATAAATTGGGAATTCAAATCTACAAAACTTAAATTTATTTTTTTATATTGATCTTATATATTTTTAGTTTATTTTTACATATTATTGAAGTGTCTATTGTTGCCCATATGCAAATTGTCGTGCATCGTTAAAAGAGAAAAGAATATATTACTTTATACACTGGAGAAGTAACTTCTATTATAAACACTACCAAATAATTTTAAGTTGGTACATGAGTTACTTCTTCTCCTCTTGGTTTGGGTTGACCATGCCTATTACTTAAATTCTAACATGGTATCAGAGCTCGGTTTGTTGTTGGCCCTTTATTTACAATTAGGCATGTAATCAAACAACTAGTTAAAGATGCCCACATTTGAGTTGTCTCACATTAAAGAAAAAGAGGAGAGTAATATATCACTTTATAAACTTAAAAAATAATTCCAATAATTACCAATTTATTTAAGTGGTGATTCTTTGTACTTATAAATGAATTACCAGTTTTGTTTGGCTCACCCATGTCCATCTTCAATTCTGACACATATCTTTGTTCTTAAGTGATTAAAAACTGCAAAATAGTTTGATTGAATTAATTAAAACATTCACTTTAAATATTGAAATTATTTTTTATATTTGTGCTTCTATTAAAAATATATCACAAAATGAGACAATCTCGTAGAATAGTTACTCATCTCACTTCAATTTGAAGACAAAATTATTCTTTTAATCTAAAGTTGATTATCTCTAAGACTCAACACATTACAATTATATAACCAAAATAGACAAGATTTGATGACCAAAATTTATTTTCTTTCTTTTCTCCAATTAACTCTATTAAGAAAAGGAATGACTTTAATTAACCAAGCTATTTAGTATTTAACTAGGTTAATCAATTAAATTTTTATTAGGATTAAATAGCAAGGTCAAATGTTATTTTGGGATAGCTTGAGGAGAAATTATCATAGTACTCACTCATTGTACATGATTGGGTGATGTATGTTTGAGGAGCAAGGCCTTAATTAGACTAGGACAAGTGTAGCAACATTAAAGAAAGCATTGGAGACCATGAGACATGTTGATTAAGCAAAGGAACCAGCTAAAAGCTGTCAGGAAACCTATGCATGAACGAGCAATATATATTGCTCGAACAAGTTCCGATTACATTCAGCCTCTTTTTCATGAGCTACTGTTGTTCTTGTTTGTAGGCTGCCCTATTTTGTGCTGTAGATACTACATGCTTAGTCTTTATTTTTAAGCCAAAAGTTTCATTTTATTAGCTACCTTTTTTTCTTTATTTCTCTCTATAATTTCCCTCTTTTCCATAATCAAATACTCAATTGTAATTCTTTTAAATTTGTAGCTTTTGTCATTTGAATACATTATTATATGCAATTCTAGCTGGTACGGTCTATGTTTTGTTAACTTTGTCATTTACTATATCCTTGCATTTTGGCTTAGCTCATCGTTTGCACCTTGAAACACTCATCTTTCTCGACTATCTTATAATATTTGTGTGCTTCCTTACAAACTCACAATAGACAAGCAGATAAGCCATTCAATCAATTTTGTTCGAGGGCAAAGCTAGAAGATACCTACATACAAAGGAGAGAAATAAAATTAATCATTCCTGTAAACGAGGAGAATCGAATCCTTATTAAAAAGATAAAAGAAAAATTCTTCAACTATTAGATCAATATATGATTTTCTGTACACAAGTTCAATAATTTACGTGTATTAAAAGGATATAATTTGACGTGTATCCATATCAAATATCATGGTTACCTTAAAATACTTCTCAAACACTACAATCAAGATTTTTAATTCCGAATATGATAGAATCATGGATTTTATAATGATAATTTATATGAATTTTTATGTGGTTCCTAAATTTTAAAACATTTATATGTGTGAATATCAAGATAACTTGATATGTAGAGGTCATTTTCTCTTGTAAAAGCATCATAAAGATTAGCCAAAGACCAAAGCAACCGATTGCACAAATTGTTGTCTGGCTTATAAATAGTGACAAGGCCACAATCTCACTATTGACATTGAGCTTAGCTTATGTAGTAGCAAACTTAAATACAACCTTATCAACCAACATGCATACATATATATAGATTTATATATTTGAAGTAATATATATTCCTAAATTTATAAATTAAATGCATTTTCCGATAAGATAGTATTATATATGTTGATTCGGGATAGTCTAGAGAATCCCTATAAACAAGAGAAAATGAGAATTAAACCTTTCTATACGTTGTGAGAATCAAATCAAATTTTTATTATAAGGATGAAAATTAAAACCTCAACCACTATACTAATCTATGATTTTCTCTACTACCCTTCAAACTCAAATCCAGCTCAAGGTCTCGGGTTCAAGCCTTCTCAGTTTCTATAAAGTTGACATGTGTTTCTAATCGAGAAAAATCAAGGAAGAACCCATTTTACCAATGCAACACTTAAAAGAAAATAAGAATTACACAAAGTAACCAAACCCTACATCCAAATTGTATTTTTACATTTTACTACGCACTTCCACTTGTTTTATTAATGAGTCACAAGTATAATATAGCAAATTTAGAAACTTATCTTTATATGTTTTGAACACACTCAATAATTACTATTCTGTATTATTTATCATATAGTATAATTTAAATGTATAATAGTATTTTTAATCAAATAAATTGGACAATAATGTAAGTACGCCCCAACCTAAATTCATTCATCCTCCAAGAATTAGCACGTTCAATCATAAAAAAAATTTAATTTTATAAACCCGCCTAATTAAACTATGTAATTACTAACCTTGATCGATAAATGATAAAAATAAAATATGATTAATAAGGATTTAATAAGAAATAGCTTTACCCATGTTTGACCTATATTAACAAAGACACCTAACCCTAAATCATCTACTAGATTGTGGAGAACTTCTTACCTACAACACTACTTAATTAGTATTCCTATCTTTTAGATTGTGGAGAATTCTTACCAATAAACCACATAATTAGTATCTTTTGGGTGTGAAAAACCCTAAAATTATATCATATTTTAAGTTTATAGTTATGCATTTATGACAACACATGATCAAAGTATGAGATTTTGACACCAAATTTAATTACTCCTACTTTTTATGCAATTAAGAGGATAATATGATCATGCATGCGCACCATTTTATTGATATGACCTATTTGATGATGCAAAATCCAAAGAATAACCAAATTTAAGCACTCAATAATACACTTATAATGAATATATAAGAGCTAAAGAGCACTAATACTACTATATATTACCATATACTAGTATGTCACTTTAAATTAGTAGCAAAGTGAAACATGGTATTTTTATGAAAAATTGAACATTAGGTAATAAATAAAGAGAGATAATATTATGTGGATGAAATTAAAAAAACGTTAAAATATATGAACGAGATTAATAAAGAAATGGTACATTATTGTCTAATAAAAAAAATAATATAAAATAAGTAAAACAGACCAAAATAACAAATAATGCTAAATGTGTGGGACGGACAGAAATTAAGTCAAACCCTAGCTGTATATTTAGCACTAAATATGCGACCATCTTCAATCTTAAGCACCAAACTAGTGGGGCGGTATAAGCTTATAATTTCATGTAGCCAATTAGGCAAAAACGCTGTATAAAATGAACGTGTCCAATGTTTAAAAATAATTTTAACTTCTTTTTTCTCTTTTCTCATGAGGATTGTAATCATTTTGCTACATTCCATAGAGTATATATTTCATGTGGGTAAGTGGGTTAGTCAAGTAAAGATTTTTTAAAAAAAATTAGCTAATGATATGATATGTTTTGAATATTTGTGAGATTATGTGCAATTTTAATATTTGTTCCTTGGTTTGAGGAGGTGTCAAAAAAATAAATTTGTGCAGGTTTCATCAGTTTAAAATGAAAATTATTGATTTGGTTAATAAACCCAATAATTAGAGAAGTTATTATTAGAGAAGATATAAATGATGTGGTCCTTGGTTTGAGGGAAAAATTGTTGAGTAAGGATGGTCTAGGGCGGGTTAGACTCCGCTCAAATAAAACCCAAATCTATTAATTTTTTTGTGGATATATACTCGGACTTGAACCATTAGGGGTTGAAAATCTTGTGGGTCTGATTGGTCTAGAGTCTTAATAAATAATTTTTAATTTAATTATTTATATTTTAAAAGTTTTATTAATACTAAAATGAATTTATTGAGTTGTATATAAGTCTAAATTGAGACCAAATAAAAATAGAAGTAGGTGTAGAACAAATTTTAAATTGATTTTGGGTTGTATAATATTTCGAATCTAGAGCAGGTTTAACGGGTTTGGTGGGTATCAGTCTTAAATGGATCTAGGTTGAGTCTGGATTGGAAGACCTTAGACCTAAATTCAAACCCATTTATTTTTAAACCCGGACCCAGATCTGAATTCTAAGTCTTAAAAAATTGGAGTCAGTCCCTAAAAATAAGAGCAAATCGAATATGATGTTGAATCTATAATCATCCCTATTTTGAAATATAATCTGCAATTTCATCTCAAAAAGATAAACTAAGTATATATGTGATTTAATTACAAATTAATACAAAACTTATTTTAGAATGCACCCAATTACAAAGTCTCTTAAAATAAGTCTAACTTGTTGAACAAAGAATAAAAAATTCCATACAATTTTTTAACATATCTTTTCCATGAAGAAACTTCAAACTAAGCTAAAACCTTTTTAAAAATTAAAAATAATTTAAGTATAATTAAAAATACTTTTTGACATTTATATTATCTAACCAATATTCAATCCGTAACCCACGTCACTATTCATTCCAAACCACATATCCAATAGCAATATGATTGGGTTATAGCCTTATGGGTATTGCGATTCCCAATTGGTACAGAAAATGCCAAAAATAAAAAATAGTTCATGGACACTAGACAATCGTTAGAATTTTCGAGCAACTATCACTATGACTTATATAATATGATAAGATTGACATTTGTATGATTTGATGCTTTAGGAATGTATTGGACCGTTGCTTAGAAAGAGATTAATTTTTAGTCATGAAATATTTATGAAATTAATTTATTTCGTGATTTTAAATTAATATGACAAATAATGTGTTTGTTGGTGAGGATATATAATAAGTTGGTATTGGACTTTTGGTAGGGTTGATGGAATTTTAGAACTCTCACAAATGTATGGCACATCAGCGGCTAAGCTAGGGCTAATTCATAACAAAATTAATTGATTTTTAATATATATATATATATATATATATATATATATATATACATATATATATATATATATATATATATATATATATATATATATGTTCAACACTGAATCAGTGTTATTACTAGGGGTGGTGTTCAAACCGAATACCAGATTGATCCGAATACGAAAATTCGGTTTTTCAGATAGTAAAAATCATGATCCTATTCCGGTTCTAAGAAATTAGATTTCCGAAATTCAGATATTCAGTATAATTCGAATCGGATATCTGATATTCGATTTTAAATTTTATATTTTTTTTGCCTTTTTTTGAAAAAATTACGTTTTTTACACATGAATATTTAAGTTCACTTCGCTTTTTTTCTTTAATCAACTTATTTTTTAAACTTTGAATACAAATTATTTTAAAAGTATGTTTAAATTTTTAAAAATCTAAATTAATTAACAATAAATTAGCTGCAACACTTATTTATAGTTTTAAAACTTGTTTATAGTTGAGAATTATACATAACTAATAGCATTATTAGACCTTGTATCCGACCACTACTCCAAGTAACATGAGACAAAAGCACACACTCACAATGGTTATATTTTTGCTTTTGGAATTATAATAAAACGTCACCAATATGAAGACATCCAAAAGTATATCAATCCTTAAATAGTAAATTTTATAAATTTTTATCTTTTTTTTTTACCAAGTTTGCTCAATATTCTTTGTATGTGAGATTTTTAGCTAATAATTTAAGCTATCCCATAGAGCAGATGGGTATTTTGAAGGAATGGTAAACGATGACATGTTATTACTACTCTAATCTTAGATGGAGTTTGACGTGTTAATGGGGCCGGTCGGGTTGAGCCAACGATCCATTTGACCCGGCCCATTATTAGGGTTGATGCAGCACAGTAGTTTTGTTAGTGTTATTAGATTATAATGTTACAGATACAAGATGTTGTCAAACTTCTACTAGTTGTATTTTGAACTAAATATTACTCTTGTATTACTCTAGGTGAATTGCAATCCGTTCTGACACGCTAATTTCTGAAATCGATCCGACCTTTTAAAAAAATAACAAGCTTAACCCATTTAAGATGGGTTGGATCACGGGCCCCAACCTATTAAACACTTCCATGATTGAGAACTCAAAAACCACACCAAAAAATTTGCTATTTAGTTAGGTTGTTAACGATTGGCTTTGATTGCATGCACCTTCACTAAAACCAAATCAAATACTCGCTTGTATTTGCAAGGTAAAGCTATAGCAAATTCACGAAATGAAATAAAATGCAAATTAATTAAACATAAATAAATAAAATTGAACAAAGTTCAAGGAATTAATTACAAGAAAATTGGATCATAGTTACATCAAAATAGGGGCAAATTTAGTGTATTAAAGCTTATGTAGAAATTTTGATGTCTGATTATAATTACCATTAATTACATCAAATTCAATTCTATCTCAAAACTACAACAGATCAAAAGACCTCTTCATAGAAGGCTATGTCAAACAGTGATGTGGAAGAGGGTATTTAGAATTATCAAATTTCCTATACAACAATCGTAGTTTTGTTAATTTTGAATTATCTTTGGTTAAAGTTGTTATGTACTTGCTAATTTTTATCTCTGATGTAAATGTCGTATGACTATTTATTAATGAATTAGGTATTATTCAAAAAAAAAACTTATATAGAAATTAGAAAACATGCATATAATAGTAAACTTGATATTTAAAAAACGTACCCCATCTACCCTTTGGTTAGTGTTTGTTATTCAATACGACATTTTCTCTTTCAACATATCCAATATTAAAAAAACAACACGTATTTTTAGTTGACATGACAATTTGAGCCATATAAGTCTTAAAACGACTTTCAAGCACAATAGAAAGAAAAGAGCAAAATCATATCTTTGTTAGAAGTTGAAACACATAACAGATACAACCAATCTCTTAAGAGACCGTCTCTCTGAGAGACGTTTCTCAAATACAACCCATTAAAGCTTAATGCTTACTCTTACTGTACATTTTTCTTTATGGACTTGTCCAATTAGAGACCGTCTCTCACGAAAATTTGCATAACAAATATCATCCATCTAGTTCCTCCTATAAAAGCCCAATAATTGTCACAACAGGATGCACATAAATGATCTTTTTATGTATGAAATCTGAAATATCTAAGATCACTAAGCCCTAACCACGGAACTGAATCAAATCCAAACACACCAGAACATCAGAGCACGAAGATAACCCGCACATAATTTGCTAGAGCCCATGTTCCGTAGCAAGACGAGATATATATCAGCAAACCTAACGAAACACATAGTTTTCTAGATTTGTCCCGATGGGCTACAATATTTATGCTCTTAATCTGGAATCCTGATAACTTGCTAACTTGTGTTTCTTGACTAATCTAGCTTAAGTAGCCAAAATTGATCATCCAAGATGAAAATAGGGTTTGTACGACAAGCATTTAACAAATTAACCCACGAAAATTGTAGGTCGGTCTCTACTTTCCAGGCTCGTGCAGATCAGGGAAGGATCAGACTGGGGTTTCTGATCAATGCAGGAAATACAGCAGGGTCTGTGTAGGGAGAAGTCTAGACTAACATTCAATGCTAGAATGCAGCCCCATGCCTTTTCATTCAACCCACATGCCAAGCTGATGCTTGGCACATTGTTACTGTAGAAGAGGTTGCGAATGTCACAATGCAACTCATACAAGGACAGAGGCCCTCTTCTATGTTCAAACTGAGTGTCACCCTAGACCATATAACCTGCTCAGACCTTTTACTTATCATCATATCCATTCCCCTTTCATGAACCTGGAAATGACCAGCCACAGTTTAGCCCACTATCACATGATTTCACTAATCTCCTTACGAATCACGAATAAAAAAACGAATTATGGTCAGTTTTGGGCAATATCGTGAATTAACTGGCGAATTATGTTACACTGGTTCAACCCTTTCCCTATAGTAGAAATACTCTAAATCAGTAGACGTGGACATTCATTCACTAAGTTATCAATAAAACAATAAGTGCTTAAGGACATCTAAAACACATCGAAAAAACCATCTTTATCAGTATATAAATCCTGGGAAGACACGTGTTCATTCACAAAACAAAACGAATTCATCATGCAGAACAATATCACAAAACCCAGAAATCAGAATGCAGGAAACATGATGTCTAACTGATGAATAGAGCATGGGTCGGGAAAAAATGAGAATGATAAATGCGTGAATTATTGATGTTAATGTGCCTACATTGACAATTTTGACTTCCTTTTTTTGAAGTCATCAAAGGAGATAAGTGAAAAATTAGTAAAAATCATTAGGAGTTAGTAATCCTGTCCTACAAGCAATAGCAGCATTACGAGTATGATGGGTTTTATACTTTGAGACCTTATGCACACAGCACCAATTCAAGAGTACAGCCTGATATTTAATTTCCTGAATCGGCGAAAATAATCCAATGTCCAGTGGAATACTTCCCTGCAAAAGCTGAACCAAGTTAAGTGAATTGGTGTAGATACTTACATTGCGAATTTGGCGAGCTTTAGCCCATTTAATACCATGTAACAAGCCAAAATTTCCATCTGTAACGAAGAGGATGCATAGGACTGCAAACAGCCACCGTCAACTGACTTCAATTTTTCATCCTTTACAATCCAGGCTGCGCCACCAGTCATAGACCTTTTATGCCACGAGCCATAGATCTGCATGACAGCATCAGCTGATCCTGTAAGATCTCGCCCTATATTTGCCTGTTGTAAACCCAGAGGTGAACCTAAGGAACTTGGCATACTTCGGATTCAAAATTTGCTGCATTATGAATGAAAGTTTGCCGCTGCATTGCTGCCTTTGATATATTAAGAAGACTAGCGGCTGAGTCACGGTGCATATTACTCGACAATACATCATTTCTCGCAATCGCATACTTCGATAATGCTCGAGTTAGTCTTAAACAGGCCATGTTTGACTCAATGCTCAATGTACAGACACAAATCTTCTGCTAAGCATACATTCCTACTGCAATATATACAAGAGGCTATGTCATTTCCAACAAAATTAAATGAAGATGGCACCAAACAAAACCAGCGTCACATAATTCGCTACCTAATTCGCTTTTCAAATTCGTGATTCGCTCAAATGACCCAAAAAATAGTTAAAACCGACCATAATTCGCTTTTCCCGATTCGTGAGGAAATTAGTGAATCGTGTGACGCTGAACAAAACTTCCCAACAAAAATCACTCTAAATTTCCCAATAACACAGGAGACCTAACATTCCCTAGTTACTAATGTATCTACTATACTGCTGATTTTATCCACATGCATAATAAAATGCAATTCAAGAACTCCACCACATAACCAAACTAAGTTACTTCAAATTTTTTACAAATTGGACAATGTTAAAATAAGTTATTAAATGTACGTCTGCTTCTTCTTTTTTTTTTAAGTTGTAGATGATATTTGCTATCGAAAGTTCATCAAAAACAAATTTTTTTATCATCAACAGGATAAAGTTGACTACATTCGACCTCAAAACGCCATCTAAGGCCGGGGAGGCGCCATTAATGGCAGCAGAGTAATGGAATATTGCACTAGGATACATACCTTAATCCCATATCAAACTAATCAATTATAAATATCAATTCTAATTTTCTTACACAACAAAATGTCATTTTCCCAAGAACATAAAACACAAATCAATTTAATTCAATTTTCTTCCCCCACTTCAACTAGAATGAAAGACATAGATAAATTAAAGGCAAGCTAAAGATTAAAAAAAAAAAAAAAAATCTGAAACACCCATTAAAATGAAAAAAAAAACATCCTGCATCAGAAGTTATAACATTAATGTAAAGGAAAGTGCTTAGTTAATCTATCTAGTAAAAGGAAAGTAAGCAGGAAAAACTGCTCTTAATTGACTACAATAAAAAGTTGATTCTGAATCTAAAACATAACACTTTTAGCATTTTTTTGGATAAAATCCATGAAATTAAAATTTTCAGGTCTTAAAAAAAATTTAGTAATTAAATCTATCAAAAATGCATGAATGAACTAAAAATTGAGAGTTACTGGTAAGTCATACCTAAAATATACTCTAAAATCCCGTTGAGATAGCAGATTGTTAGAGATGAAGCATTTTGATGGGAAAAATGGGAATAATTTGGCGACTGCGGAGGGTTTAGGAGGTTTAGGGCAAATTGGCGTACAAGTACAACAAAGTTTGAGTTTTTATATGCGTCGTCCCAAAACTTGTACTTCCTACCTTTTTAATAAGTTGCAACCTTATAAAAATAATATTATTCATTTGTTACTCTTAATTTGTGATTATTGTTTAATTTATAAGTTAAAATATAATTAAGTGAGATCTTATTTAATTCTCTCATTGCAAAGATTATTAATATCAAATTTTAATAATTTTTTGTTGCACATAATTAAAATATTAAGAATTAAATTAGTGTATTGGACTGCATGAAAAAACAGATGTTGTCAGATTGAGATAGCCATGCTCATGGGCCAAATCAGGCATGTCTAGCCCAATTCAAGAATTTCAGTCCACATCTGTTTCGATTAGAACAAGATTCACAAATTCTCATGTGAATGGTAACACCATCTCTATTACACTAACAATCAGTCTCCAGAGAGACCGTCCCTTTAAGAGATGTCTCTCATGCCCATCCAATTAATACTTTATGTCCACTTATTTTATCCTTAATATCTACTTACATTATCCTTAATGTCTACTTATAATATACTTAATTCTTACCAAAAAGTATTTAAAATGTCTATTTACAATATTCTTAATGCCTACCGAGAAACTTAGCTTACTAGCCTACTTATCATATTCTTAATACCTACTTACAATATCTTTAATGCTTACTTACAATATACTTAATGTTCATCGAGTAATTACTTAAGTACTTATAATATTCAAAGTGTCTGCTTACAATATTCTTAATGCCTACCAAAAAACTTAATCAATATTTCCTTTTTTGGCCAATCCAAATTGAGATGGTCTTTCAAAGCAAGTGTCTCCACAAGAATTTGTGTTAGACTAACTCATGTACATTTTTAATTAGAGAAAAAGATAATTATATATGCTCTCTCATGAATAGACGATTTCATACAAGATGAGATGAACAAGATTTTGATATACTTCCTATGCCAAAAAAAAATAGTCTCAAATGTGGTGAAAATAAAAAAAGTGAGTAAAGTGGTAAAATATGTATTTTTATGAGCAGTGAGAATAATTTGTGGATAAGGTAATAAAGTAAGTTAAATATGTAGATTAGAATTAAAGAAAAAAAATCGATCATGACTAGACTAGTAAAATGGGTCATATAGGATCAGATGGCACAAATATAAAATAAAACAAGCTCAAATGGGTCAGATCCTCTCGAACCGACTCGACACATTCACAATTTTATTCTTTTGAATTTCCATTGAAATAAGAATATTAGATTGAGTAAAATATGTTATAACTTAATTACTTGTTTATGTCAATGATAAGTAAACAATCGATGATTGTGAATCTATAATAATGTATCATATATGCAAGCAAAAAAATCAATTAAGGGTTCCTTTAAAGGCCAACCTATTTAAGGCGCGACCTGTTAAAGCCCAAATCAGGGCCCCAAATAAACCCCAAGGCCTTAACTAGAAAATTTAAGGTTAAACCCCAAATAAACCCCAAATTAACCCACTGCACAACTCTAATCATAATCAAAGATAAAAATTAAAAGCAAATTGATTAGACAGAATAAAATTGAAAATTAGACAAATGCTTTGAGACTGATAAATTATTTAGATTCCTTCAAAGTAGAGTCGGAGAAGATTTAAAGGTTGGAGTTAATTTAAGGCTAGGATTGGTTTAGAGTTAAGTTTCAAATTCGGGAACGTTCAATATTAGCTAGAAAATTTTACTACAAGAGCAACATGAAATCGTCTTAAATTGGACAAACTCATACAAGAACTCTAAATTTAAAAAATCGGTATTATAATATCTAAAATGTCATATTTAACAATTAAAATGACGTGTTAATCATTAAATTAACTAAAATAAGTAATTTAAGTACGAGACCATTTAAATAAGAATATCAACAGTGTAGTTTTAAAGGTAGGCTAAATTATGGTGTTTCATAATTGATCAAGGATGAATGTCAACTCAGGGCTATTATTGTTTCAAAGTCAAGATTTATTCAAGTATGTGATGTAAAATTTTTTAACCTAATCATCATGTCTATAAATTAGTTCATTGCCCCACTTAGTTAGCTACACTTAGCTTTATATTCTGAGTTTTTTTTTTCTAAAATGTAGCAAATAAATAAAATAGAAGAGTACACTTTACATGAAATTATTTCTTTGACACATTATATTGGTTGTATATGTATCTTTTCATAAGTTTATCCAGGTCGATATGCCTACTTTGAGTTCTTGATGTGATTATATTTATAACTTATATATGTAGGTTTTCCATACGTTTAAGGTATCCTTGTGACCGGTTACTTTACCTAGAATTCTTTAACTTTAGGCCTTGAGAACTTTGATGACCTTACTCATCATGATTTTAAGCAACTTTAGGTCACTAAAACTAGTTGCTAACAAACATCAAAGAGAGCTTTACCACATTAAATCCAAGACACAATGTTAATTATGTATGGATTGAGTTACCTCTTTTAGTTTAGGTTGATATAACTCAATTTCAACTGACGTCTATTCAATCGAATATGCAGCTTTGTTAGAGAAAAGGATACTTAAAGAGAGCATGGAGAAATATAGCATATAGGTTAAAAACATACAAATTATTGTAACACAATTTTAAATTGAATTAAATAGTCAATCCTAAGGGGTGGCTCAACAAGTTGAACTCTTGGATTACATCGTAGAGGTCACATGTTCAAGTCTCTTTAGGATCATTAGAGATTTTTCTGGTCGTTAACATCAAGGCATTTGAAGATAAGTGATGTGCACAAATTGACCCATATACCCAGTTTATAAATAAAAAAATTAAATTAGGCAATCGAACTAAATTAATTAACAAGTCCACTTGCTTATTTTAAACCTCACTTACTTTGGAGTATTTAGAGCATGTAGGACGATATCCAAAGGCTTAAAGTATAAACTACGCAAGAAAGTAACAACGAGAACCAAATAACAGAGCTAGACCATGCTGCTCGTTTGAGCACTACTGTTCTGGCTTGGCAGTTTGCTTTAAAACCTTATGTTTGATGTTTTTAGCATTTGCTCGTTCGAGCACTTATGAAATTTCGCGTCAAAAAGTTTCTAGAAAGTTATTTAGGTCATGCTCGTTCGAGCACCTATAGTGGTCATTCGAGCACCTCACAACAATGCATCTGTCTGTGTATCAAAACTTCATTTCATGGAGTGTTGTATTGTTATGAACTAATGTTTTACTTGATTATAATCTGATAACCATCAGATATAATTAGTAAATTGATTTGGATGAAGCCATGCCACATTACACTATAAATAAGAGTGGGTGCATGAGATCATTTACACTTTAATTAATACTTGAACATAATTTCCGATTCATCTTTCTCTCATTCTTTTGAAACATAAAAGAGAGTTATAAATTTTTTTATAGTTTTCTGATTTATTCTCTACATAAACACATAATCATTTAGTTCAATCGGTTTGTACTAATTGGTTGGAGTGATTGATTGTATCTTATTGTGAATTTTCCTTCCCATAACCCAAGTATCTTTATGGGGGAAATATCACGATTGGAAAGCTTATAGTCGCCTTCAATCAATATCAAGATTTCCGAATGACGTTATCGTTGCAAACAAATCTTTTCTACTGCGTTATTTAGTTCGTGGTTCATTCAAAGTAAAGAGTCTATTACCATACACAAAAAAGACACTACAAACATCATCGTGCATTTGTAATTTATTTTCGCATTATTATTTATAATACTTGCACATTTAAAATAACCACTTTTTGTATTTAAACTCCTTGTAGGACTGGACCTGTATCAACATAAAATAGTCGCATAAAAAATTTGCTCAACAATACGTTGTCGTTTTGAAATACCATCTAAAGTCGAATTCACCGTAACAAATTAAACTGATTTCAGGTATATTCCAGTCCGACTTCATTCAAATAGTAAGTATTATTACGCGTCTCTCCTCACCCCCGCGTTTTTTATAAATAACAATCTCCTTTCAACAGATTCTTCATTTCAAATATTTTTCACTCAATTCCTCCATTGACGAACGAAGAACAGAAGCAAAATGGGGAAACGATTGAAGAGAACCTATCCTATTCGCTCTTGCATTTCTCCGCGTTCTTCTTTATGTCGCTCTCCGCGTGCTTCTTTCCCTTGGTATCTTTCTCTTTCTATCTATATTCCTTGTCCGCGGTATAATTTTGGTGCTTTGATATAATTTTTAGTATTTATTTAGCTGAAAATATGTATGAATGACTATTATTTTGATTGATTTAGATCATATGAAATTGTTGCTGGAATATACCGAATCGGTTCAGTTAACATTCGATTTTGGAGTAATGTGAGCTAGATTTAGGTTGTACTTAAGAAAAAAGCAATAAAATCAATCTTAATATCATAATTTTCGAAAACTATTCTTCTCCATCGCTTATTCAGATCTCTAGAAGAAACGAAGTTCAAATATCATAAGTATTTTACTCTGTTTCGATTGAGCATTTGGAAGTCTTGGAATTAACGGTCGTTATAGTTGGCTGATTATGTTGCCAAATTTACATAAACTTTTGAATTTATAAATGTAAATACACCATTAATTTGTTTGAATTTAAGTTTAAAATTTTTGAGAATTGCTTCTCTTTCGATTACTTTGACATTAGAAGTTTTAGCTACAGTTGACTGTAACATTTCGTGAGTGTCCTGGATTTACTGTTCAGTGTATTTGACTAGTTATGTTACCAAATTCGTCAGAGTTTTCGTAATTAATAATGGAATTTTCAGTTTTCAGTATTTTAAGACTTTAAGTCTGCATCTAATTGTGTGATTATGTCATATATTTCGTTATTGATACTTAAATAATTGACTCTGCTTCAGAAACATCATTAATGCGTACGAGCAAACTGACGAAGTTTGATTTCGTTTCATAATAGTGTTTTCAAAATAGTGATTGTGCTTCGCGCTAAAACTCTTAGAACTTTCATCGTGTTCTCATTTTGGCTTTAATTCAACACTAAGCTAGGTTATACAGTTTTTATCTTAATCATAAATATTATGCACACAAAAGTCACAGTTGGCAATTGCCACAGATAATTTTTGCAAAATTCGTGTATGATATAGCTAACAATTTGCAATGTAGCTCAAAATAGGAGAAAGAGCTGATATCATGAAATTTGAATTTGGTAATACCGAAAAGTATTTACGTCGAATGAAATGTTCAAAATTTTATTATTTATAGTCAGCAGTAGTTACATAGAACTCCCAAGTACTATATCAAGAGATTTCATGAAATTTTAGGCTAAATTTGATTTTGTGTTTATAGGTATGAGGATGATGTATGGACGGAGATAGCCAAGTATCTAGATGGAAAGTCGCTAGTGATGCTTTCAACTACTTGCAAATGGTTCAATGAGACTCTTAGTGAAGATTGTATATGGAAATTTGCCTTCTTACGCGATCTTGGGGTACCTGATCCAGGAAATGTGTCCTTTAAATGGAAGAAACTTTATGCTTCAGCTATTGGTAAATGAACTAATTTCATACACTTGCTATTACGTTACAGTAGCTCTTTGTAAATAGTAGTAGCAGCTGTGTAACTCTAAAATTTGCTCCTCGTCGTTGCAATGTTGTGGCAGATGGGAGCCATTCTTACTTATTTCGACAGCAAGAGAAACACATAGGTGAATACTGATTTCTGCCCATTGGTAGTGTATTGTAAACCTCGAACATTGCATTTAGAGATCACTTCTGTGTCATGGTTCATAATGTATTTGTCTTGTGATTGTTTTGATTATAGATTAAATGAAGTGTTAGAAAGTACTATATTATTTTATAAACATTCATTTTATTGGGAAAATGTAGATTGGATTCGGATTGGTACGTTTTCTTTAGAATCATCAGCAGCAATATTGACAGAGAAGCTTATTAGTCCTCCAAATAGGAAAATCCTTCAGGGGAAGAATTTTGAAGAGATGCTTAAATCCCAAGGCTTCTGTGTGCTCACAAATATCAAAACTGGAATCTGGATTGCTGGTATAAGAAATTAATTTTTTCAATGTTATGTTTATTTTCTGGAAGACTGGTGTTATTATGATCAATATCTTACGCTAAATGGGACATTCTCTTTATATTATGCCAGATTTGCAGCTAGTTCGTTGTCCTGTCTGTGACCTTAATACTTGTGATGGTGAGCAACAAAATAATTCTGCCACTAAACTTCAATATCAAACATAACAATTGTTCCAATGATTGGTGTTGATCATATATTCATATCTGTCAGTAACCAGAATTGAGTTTCAATTATTTTCAGGGACTATGCAGTCACTAGATGCACGCCATTTTGAGCTCTTCATGAATGAGGGTTACCAGGATGGAAGCTGGGAATACTCACAAATTTGTTCACATGAAATCAAGAAACATGTGGATGGAGCTTCTGGTGCCATATTTGACATGAAACACCTGACAGATCCTTCCACAGCGAGTAAGAAAAGCCAAAACTGGTCTTATTGCTTTGACTCATTTATGTGCACCATTAATCAGACACAATTATGTTCTTCTGAATGCAATTAAATAAATTGCACAAACACTATTATCAAATTTTTTGGATAATGAACTAAAGTTTGGCATCACACAGAGGTTTTTGACACAAAATCATGGATCGGAAAACAAAATGACTGGCAACCAAAGGCTAAACTCGCGCTTCATGCTGTTGCAATCAATACAAATCTTCAAAAAAATGATGGTAATAATATGCCTTCTCTTCCCTGCCTGCCCATTACTTAACTTTATTGCTCCAAATAAACACTGAAATTCTGCATAAAATCTGCAGGTGTAAATGTCAAATTCCATATAATGAGAGCCGGAAAAGACGGTCAAATTGTGGCGATAAGAGTCTCTCAGCAACTCCTGTGAATTTTTCTTCGATTGTATGAGCTTGGCAACAAGTGAAGTCTCTTAAATGACCTATTAGTCACTCAACTTTGGCAATTGTGACTTCATTGAGGATATTTGTCGATTTATTAACTACGATTATCTGGTATCTAAGCAGCATTGATATGTTTATAGTCAATAGGATACATACTGTTATTCATAGAGAAATGTTGAAATGGAAGCCCAGCAGCTGGGTTTCAGACTTTCAGATAAAATGATTCAGGAGTCAGGACTATGCTCAATTTTTTCTTCTATGAAAAACTACCATACCAAAAGGTTTTACCATTCTGTTAAAGATTCAATTCACATATTAAAATGGTTTTTTCATTTTACGGAAATTGTCTAATGTCAAGGAATCAACTCAACCAAAAGCTTAAGCTAATGATTGAGGCCCCAAGATCTATTATATATTTTAACATGCCCCCTCACACGAGAGCCCTTTGGGCTAGAAGGATGGATGCATCACAGACCCACCTCATACATGGCGCTAAATATACCACTTGAAATGAGGGGTAGTTGAGATTCGAACACACTGGCTTCTGATACTATGTCAAGGAAGCAGCTCAACCAAAGGTTAAGCCGATGGTTGAGGCTTCAGGATATGTTATATACTCTAACATCTAATCCTTCACACTCTTTAACAGTTAACACATACCCATGTCTAACACTAGTCGAATAGTACAATCACTGAACACCAAAATCAATTGAAGAATCAAGAAGGGCTGACTTTATATTGTTTATAAGCTAAATTGAGCATGCACATTTGTTTATATCTCCCTAAATCTTCGCAATTAAAATGTCTTATAGATGACACATAGTCGTAGTCAACTTGTTCTCTAAATTTTTAATTGTTTTTAATACAGATAGTACAGAGTATAAATTACTTATGTACCAATACATTATACACTTCAACAATAAAAAAAATATATGAGCTATGACTGACTTGCACATCATCTCCTATGTCCTCCACCAATACACCATCACTGTATTGACTTTTTATAAACTACATTTTCATTTATTTTCCATTTCAAGCAATATGATCCTCAAAACCCATTAATACTAAATTTTTTATAGTCCAAATTAAACCTCTTCCCTATGGATTTTCCACAAATCATCATCTTCCTCTTCCCTTTCATCTTCGCTTCATCAGCCTTCTCCTTCTGTCCAATCACAACCTGCACAAACAACACAATCACCCGAATTCGATTTCCCTTCCATCTCGAAAATCAAAAAACTGAAAACTGCAGCTACCCAGGATTCAACCTTCACTGCACAAAAACAGGACGGACAGCAATAACTCTCCCTCATTCGGGAGAGTTCTTAGTCCGTTCTATAAACTACGAATCACAAAACATACTAATAAACGATCCTAACCAATGTCTCCCTAGGAGACTTCTACAAGGTTTTGACCCTTCCGGCTCACCTTTCCAATCCGATTTTTATGTCAACTACACATTCCTTAGCTGTCCTCGAGACTTTACTGATGCTCGGTATGCTGTAATCGAGTGTCTTAGTAACTCGACAAGGTCAGTGATAGCGAGTTCTCATACTGATTTCTCTGTTCGTGTGTCGAATAAAGCCTGCAAGATGATCAAGACATTGGAAGTTCCTGCTTCTATGAGTGAAGATGGTGGGTTTACAACTAGTCTTGGTGATGGTGTTTGGCTTTCTTGGCATGTTCCTGATTGTAAAGATTGTGAAGTGAAAGGTGGTGTTTGTGGATTTCAAAAGAATGGTAATAAGCAAATTGGTTGCTTCTATAATCTTCCAAATTCAGGTAATTACTTAATCTTTATTTGGATCATTTTTTTTGCTTTGAAAATTTCTAATTGTTTTACTGATTTACTATATGGAAATGAAGCTTAACGTAAATCAATGCCTGTTGAATGGATCAAACAATTAATAATGATAGAAGACGAAAGTATATGGTTCAAAAAAAAAAAATCAAAATCACATTGTTTGGTTTGGAGGAAAAATATATTTTCAAAATTTATTTTTCAACGAAAATTATTTCTAATGAAAAATATGAATAATAATTACTCCCTTTGTTTGTTAATTTAAATTGTTTTATTTGTTGTTTCTCTAAAAATTTTAAATTTATATCACAAATTTAATACATAATTAACTTTTGCATCCTCATTTTAATATTTTATTAATGCTTATGGTCTCACATATTTTTCATTAACTTTGTTTTAACAATTTTTAATGTTTATGGTCCCCAAATATTTCTTACTTAATTTATTTAAATATTTTTTTAATATTTATGGTCACTAAATTTTTTCACTAATTTAATTTTTATAATATTTTTTAATGCTTATGATTACTACTTTTCTTCCATTTAATTTATTATTCAATAAAAATAATATATTTATCATCTAAAAGGTTTTATTTTTCTTAATTCTTGTTAACATTTTCTAAAGGAAT
Organism: Amaranthus tricolor; assembly: GCF_026212465.1. Lineage (NCBI taxonomy): Eukaryota > Viridiplantae > Streptophyta > Magnoliopsida > Caryophyllales > Amaranthaceae > Amaranthus > Amaranthus tricolor. The sequence continues at coordinate 1,903,267 of NC_080050.1, read as the reverse complement.
ACTTTTAAGGAACGGAGAGACTAGTTTTTGTTTGACCTGATCAAAAATTATTAATCTAAAGGATATAAACGATAGAGCATATTTCAAACATAGCATTTCATTTTTTAATTCATTATCGAATCAAATAATAGAAGAGAAAACAACTTTCATTAAATAAAATTTTAAAGAAAGTCAAAATTATGTAATATTTTAATTATAAATTTAAAGTCAAAATGTTTTGGGTAGATTTCTTACAATGGTGGATCAAAAACTCTTTTTTCCTTTTTGGAGGAGAATGCTATTGGTTGCTTATAAACAACTTCATATGCTACAAAATAAATCCTAATTGTGACTCCTTCACTTTACAAAGGCATATAACAAAAGTTGACTAAATGGGGTTAATCGTTGTAATAAGGAAAGAGGTAGTTAAAATAAAATTAATGATGCATAATTATTGAAATATGTGTCTTGGGATGAGTTATCCCACATCGATAAATTGAAAATGGTATGCACGCTTTATAAACTATTAGAGACCTTCTTCCCATAGCCATATGATTTTGGGATGGTATATATCTCCTTGGCTTATGAAGTGTGTGCACTTGTGTCCCCCCGTTAATATGCTGGCATTCACAATAAGTCCAGCCTAATTTAACATGGTATCCGAGCCGATGGTTCGATCAATAATTTAAAAAAAATGGTAGGTTCGAAAAGAATGGCGTTCCTACCCTAATTGATTACTCCCACATGTGAACTTGAAGGGGGTTCGCATGTGAGGGGGGTGTTGGGATGAGTTATCCCACATCGATAAATTGAAAATGGTGTGCACGCTTTATAAATTATTAGAGACCTTCTTCCCATAGCCATATGGTTTTGGGATGGTATATATCTCTTTGGCTTATGAAGTGTGTGCACTTGAGTCCCCCTGCTAATATGCTGGCATTCACAATAAGTCCAGCCTAATTTAACAATATAAAAATTATCTTTTTCAGGTAAGAATTTGGGTTTAATTCTCACTTGACCCTCTTCTTTTTTGTTCTTTTCCTTTATCACGTAATAAAAAATAATATTTAATAATTAATTAAATAGATAAAAATACCGCATATTTAATTTATTCTTCAAATCAATTCTATAATATTTCATAATCATCCAACTTGAAATTTTGATGTATATATATGATTAAATGTCAAACTCAAATATTTTAAAATATAATTTTTTTTCCTTAGGGGAAGCATCTAAAGTACATCTCGTCTATATTATAGCCTATATTACATCGTCAAAGAGTCCATAGAATATTCAATTCCTGAAAAGGTTTGGTGCGGGTGACATTAGTGCCAAAAAATTATGGAAATTCTTGGCAATTGCTAGTTTTATTATTACTTCCCCGAATGAATTATTAATTTACTGTCGGAGTAGTTCATAAATAACATTCCAAGATTTAAGGTATTTATAATTAGAAAATTATTAAAAAAATTGACAAATATATTGAATAACTTGAATTATACCCAACTAATATAGTATACTTCTCATTATAATTCCAAGTACGTTTTTAGTAAAAAAAAAAAAAAAAAAAAAAGGTGTTTTTTTAGAAAATTAACAAAACTTTAAATTATTATGCGAAAAGTATTTTAATATAATAAAATATTTTGAGTTAGTTGAAATTAATACCAAAAATTATTTATAGTGAATGAGTATTTTAATAAGTGATTATCAAATTGAACTTTTCCATAGAGACAAAAATAGTTATTAAGGGGACTAGGCGAGCATATATTTTACAATAGTCACTTCAACAACAAAAAAACAAAAAAGTTTTATAATAATTAGCTATGGCTCTTCCTTAATCCTTAGAGACAGAATGATATCAAGTTTCAAATTTGCAATCGTATGCAATTTCAATTGTTTCATAAGTTATACTTCCTTAATTTCCTTATACTTGCTATATTTAATATTTTATACAATTTAATGTAATAATTTAATTATTTATATATTAAATTATGCGCATCTAAAAATTATAAAAAGTTAATATTATGAAAGTATGCAAATAATATCCCACTTGATTATATTTTTTTCTTACACATTATTTTCGTAATATATAAATAAATTTAAACGATAAATAATTCCAATAATCATAATATAGCAAGTCTTTCAGAACGGTAGAAGTATCTTTATACTTATTGTGCCTAGAATTTGTTTAATACTAGTACTTTATAGTTGAAGTTAAAACTACATGTTTAAAGTTAAAACTCCATGATATTATATATTTTATATTTGATCACAAGTTGAAAGTTAGGTGTGTTTAATATTCCTCTAAAGACGAAGGATAAATAAAATTTAAACACGTGACCTTTTATTAATTTTGAACATAATGTCAAAAAAACCATCTTAACTAAAAGAACCTCAAAACATATAGTTGGAGCCATGCAATAAATTTTAATAGATTGCATCAACAATAATGTTCAAATATGACAACTCCAATTTCAGGTGACGAAAAACAAGCAGAAAAGAACAAGGGCCTCAAAGTATTCAGGATCATTGCCTTCTCAATAGCATTCCCAGCCATTTTATGTGCATTTGGTATAGGACTATTCTTATGCATAATGGATAGGAGAGACAGGAACAGAAGTGCTCGGATAAACAGCACATTACAGCAAATTACAGCGACAGACCAGCCCCTCGACACAACTATGGGGCTCGACCAAGCCACCATCGATTCTTACACTAAGGTCGTGCTTGGAGAAAGTCGAAGAGTTCCAGGTTTGAATGATGGGTCATGTCCAATATGTTTGTCGGATTTTAGCGCAAAGGAAACACTTAGGTGCATACCAGATTGTAAGCATTGTTTCCATGCTGATTGTATTGATGAGTGGCTAAAGATGAACGGTACTTGCCCGCTCTGTCGCACTTCACCTGCTCATCCTGCACAGGTCCAAATAGTTTGCTAGGCAAAGGATCACTTGATGTAGATATAGATTAGATTGGTTTCATTCTTTTTCACTTTGTAATATTACCATCAACATGTAGAGGCAGACCTATAAAGGAGCACGACACGAAAATATTGCAATCTTTCATGATTGTTTGGGCACTAGCAAGCAGAGTTGTGTCTGGGATGGGATCAAACAAGTGAGCAGTCTTTGGGGAGTACTATATAACACTCCCTATGTCCTCTCATTTTCATTTTACACTGATTGTAAAATAGGTGAAAGTTAGTGGAAAGGAAAATTATATTACAGAATGAAACAAAAAACAAGTGAAGATAGAAATGAAAATTGTTAAGATGAAAAAAATTAAAGTTTGTGGATGATTTTAAAAGAAGAAAAATGAAATCATAGGAAAAAAATTAATGAGGCAAAATGAGGACATAAAGAAAACTACATAAACTCATGAAAATATGAAATATATTCCTCTCTTTTTTGCATTTAGATAGTTTATAATCTGCACGTATTACCCACTGAATCTGTTTTAGCAACTTTTTATTGTTAAAATAAATGATTGAAATCCCCTGTATGTATCTCATTAATACTCTCATACAAAGGATATTCGTTAAATTTTTTTAAAGATCGAATATGAGATGATCAAATCATAGCGGAGGAAGTACCGAATAAACTCATGTATAAAATGGCATTCAGACATGTAAAACTACAAAACTACTACTTTAAAGCAGCTCCTTCACCATCTAAAGTTCAAGCCATCTCCAAACAGAGAATTGTTTGAACAGGTAAACTCAGAAAAGAATTCAAGACAGTTTCAAAATTAATGTACAGTGGTTGAAATCTTTTTATGGAATACACAAAAAGAGCGAGTTGTAGTGAAATTTTCTATTACAGTAGAGCTTTAATGCTCAATATTGATCTCCAAACATGTAAACCAAATAACAGACTATCTTACAGCTGAAAATAGCAGTTGCAGGTGAAAGAAGGCACTATGCAGAGGAACTCAATTCACTTGAAACAGTGGAAACATTATTTCTTTGCGAGTAGCTTCTTTGGAAGCTTCTCTAGGGGAGTGGTTTTCAGCAGAAAAAGCCTAGCAGCACGTTCTTGTAGGGTGCCTCCGCATTTCAATCCACGTGCTTGGAGCTCCGATTTCAACCTTTCCATTCCAAGAACCTACAATGGAATTCAAACATGTGTTATTAGTGCTTATATAATCATTAACGTTAACATTTACACTTTGGATAAAAATTTGCAGGGATGTGTTAATCTAAATTCTAACATAGTGTGTTGAGGGATTTAACCCCTTAAAATACATCACATCCAAAATTGGTATCCAAATAAAGGAAAACTCACCACTCCAAATCTCACCCCATCCTTTTTTTCTAAATCCATCAATCTACACATAGTTTAAACATACATGAAACATGGGTCTGTTCTCTCCACCTGAACTGAGTTGAAAATGTTGGTTTGAAAGTGATGGGAAGAAAAGAACAGAATTTATCTGAACTGAACCAAAGATAAGTTGGGAGATAAGCTCACCTTCCATTAAGTACAATCCATCATGATAACTAGCTTTACAGACATTCTGACGATAATGGATTCCTAATTCTTTCTAAATTGCACTCAATTATCAAAATCATACATGGGCACTGACAATTCAAATGCGCAGACGTTTTCATCTAGCCATAGTAAAAACTAAAAACATGAAGTATGATCCTAAACAAAATATCAGAAATCCGAACTAACCTCCAGATCTGCAGGTGATCCAAAATCATCGAAATTCAATGGCTGCAAAACCTCAGAAGCTTTAGAGCTACTAGTACACCCCTCATCAGGAGAAACAGATTTGCACTCAGATTCCACATGAAGTTCAGGCACATTAGTCGTTAACTGAGGACCATCTGGCTCTACAGAAGTGGGAGCAGTAGGCAGTGGGTCAAGAACAGCTGTGGCCTGGAACGGAGCTCCATCAGATTCTTGTTGTTCAGCCGCAATTTTAGGAGAGCTAGAAACTACTTCAGCAGAAGCAGGCATCTTTTCTCCAGGTGATAAGTCCATATGACCATCCCTATTCAACTGTTCATGGCTTCGACTAGGACTAGCAGCCAATCCAGCAGAGCTTCCAGTTACTGTCTCTTTCTCTTCTTCAGATCCACTCTCCAGAGAAATCCCTCTATCATTATCCCCATCCAAAGGCTGAACTAAAACTGAAGCAGAGCTAGTATCCTTGCTTGAATCTGACTGATTTCCGTTCTCGGTGACAACTGATTTCTCATTTTCTGCATCACTATCATCACTTTCGGTATCACTATCAGAGTCATCACCGTCACTTTCACCAATTTTTCTCTTTCCCATCCTGAAACACAAAAAATGGGCATAAGCAATCCAAAGCAATAACAATGTCCAAGCAAAATGGCAATAGCAATTCAGAAACAAAAACTTAGATTTCTATAAGTTCCAGCTTCGTCAATAAAGTTTCAAGCAATGTGATCCAAGTTAAAACAAAATCAGGAACAAGAAAACCTACAACAATGAAGAAGAAAGGCTACCATCTCATTGCATACCCAAGAGATAAACTTGCTGTAAAGCATCAAAAAGACTTCCATCCAGACAACTACAAACTACAGTAGTTCATCAACCAAATGCCAATACTTGCACATCTCTTCAACTTTCATCATTTAGGCCGAACAAGAGACATCATAGTTAACCGCAATCATCCATGAATTTAGTAGATAGTACTAATCTCCATGATTTAAGAAATAAATACTAGAAAAGTTTCTTCCATATCAAATTCTCCTTTGTCCTTCAGATACTACATTTGACAATTGACCTCAAAAACTATCACATCGATATGCCTAATAGGCTAATGTAGCAATTTCGTGAAACAGATCAAATGACAAATACTGCCTACCAAAACCAGAGTAAATCAGACAAGCAAGCAAGATACACTGCAGCAATTACAAACCATTTAGTATGAATATGAATATCCTACATTCCACCTTTCATTCATAGCCAAAACACAAGCAAGAATACAGGAATCAAAACATAAACAAGAATACACCAACAAGCACAGAAAAAACAGACTACATAATAATCACCTATTAAAAAAAAAAAAAAAAAAAAAAAAAAAAAAAAAAAAAAAACAAAACCATGATATCAGAAAAAAAAGACACCATTGTCCAGAAGCAATAAAACCTAACCAAGAATTAACTAATACCCATTAAAACCGTCAACCAAAATCATGAAATTAAGTCTCACACATCAAAAATCAATCAAACAATATCAAAACCCAAAAAATACAACAAAATATCAACTAAACAAATTGAAGTCCACAAAAACACATTCAGATAATCACATAACCAACAGAAAGATAATAAAATTTCCATATTACTCACCAAATCTTCAACTTTTTAGCATCAACACCCTCAGCTTTCTTTCCTTTCAACATCTCTCTAACTTTCCTTTTCTTACTCCCACAATTCAAAATTTCGCCTACAGATTCTCTAACTGATCTCTCAACTTCCTCAACACACTTCCTAGATTCTTCCCTATACTTCTCCACATACTTCTCAGCTCCTGCTTCTTTCTTCCCTCCTTTCCCTTTCTTCTCCATCTTTTTCAAGTAATCTTCCGCCATTTTCTCCAACTTCCTCTCTTCTTCCTCGGCCTTCCACTCCTCCAATTTCTTCTCAGCATTCACATGGCGTAATCTTCTTCCACTCATATCTCTACACGCGTCGAAGTTGTTAGTCTTTTTTTGACCCGCTTTAGTTGCTGCTCCTCTAAGGAGAGATCCGAAACCTCCTTTACCACCGAGGAGAGAAAAATTAACATATAGAGTGGAAAGAGAGAGGGATTTTGGTGCGAATTGGGATGAATTTTGAAGGACTTTCCCATTTAGGGTTAGGGTTTGGGATTGAGAAGGTAGATTAGTAAGGGATTCGATTTGGTGTTTAATAGATTGAGGGGAAATGAGTTGGTTAATTGGGAATTGGAGAGTTAGGGTTTTGTTGTCGAATAGTTTTACGAAGAATTGGATGAATTTTTGGTCCGCCATTGTTGACGTTTAATGTGGTGCGATCGGGGTTCCCTGATATTAAGAGGGTAAATAAAAAGATCGACTGACGCTTAATAAGGAGGGTTATTTAATACTCCTTCTCATCTGGTGTTATTTTACTTTTTGATCATTTTTAGATGGTTAAATGGAACTATATGTAAAAGACAAGGAGTAAATATTTTTAAATTTTGCTAGGTGTAAAGTGCAATTAGCAAGTGTAAAGGTGAGAAAATGTTATATTAAAATATGTAGTATAACTATTAGTTTGCACCTAATCTATACTAATTAAAGTTCGAATCGAGTTTCAATCAGACTAAGTTGTGATCAGTCAATAATTTATTCGATTTTTTCTAGCACAAATCAATTTCAAACCTTATATTTTCATTAGGAGTCTGATTACAGCTTACCACCAATAGGGTGAATATCGAATTAAGTTGATGATTATATTTTTTATTGATATACAATTGGATTATTTTACTTAGTGAATAATGGTAATGTTATATACTTATATAGTGCAAATCAATTGACGGTTTTATTGGAGTTGATGTTGACTCTCAATGAGACGGTCTAAAAATAGAAGTCAATATTCTCATAACATGTGTTAATTGAGCTATTCAACTCACTTGTTAGGCGCGTCTCATAAAGAGACCTCGACTCGTCTCATAGAGAGATCGCGTCATACAACAATTTGTAAATTCTTTCAATTTTTAAGTTGGAGACATAATTGTTAGTTAATAGGACCATTTTGTTACTTTTACTTGTTTAATTATAAATCATAAATCAAGATCTATCATGTTCATCTAATTTGATTAAAAATCGTTCAACAAATATTAATTATTGATGTTAATCTAAAGTATGATACTAATATATTTTCTCCGTTCCACTATAGTTGCTATATTTAACCTTTTACGCAATTCAATATGTTATTTTGGTCATTTATACATCGAATTATACATATCTAAAAATTATAAAAATTGAATGTTATGAAAGTATGTTATAGACGATTCAAATAAGATTTCAATTGACTTTATTTTTCCTTACACATTAGCCGCAATATGTAAAATAAGCTTAAACGATAAATAATATCAATAACCAAAATGTGAACCGATAAAAGTTAACCTATGACAATGTAGCGACTATTTTAGAATGGAGGAAGTACTATACATTTATAAAAGTTAACTTATGACAATATTTATTGTTCAACTAAGCTAACTAATAAGATAATATAATGTGAACCGATTAAACTTCAAAGTACAATAATCGAAAGTCAAATTCGAGGTGTTGATGAAATAAATACATTTTCGTATTGATGCAATTCAACAAGTTCCTAAGATATTAGAGTTTTTTTTTATAATGTGCTTATTGCACATTATAATGTCAATTGTATATGGAATCTTGTTGATTTGTAAATAAAGTGATTCACAATATTGCAATACTAGAAATTGTATACGAAATCTTAATTTTAACCTAGAAAATATATTTCCTAATATTTTTAGGTTTATTAGTTGTAACATCCTTTCTTAAACGATAAGAAAGTTAGTTATTTTTTATTATAAATATTTCTAATGTAAATCAGAAGTTTAAATTATAATTGAATAAAAAATATTTATAATTAGAATTTTTTTATTATGGTATCAGAAATCAAATTAATTTTTATGAGAAAACTTAAACAAATTCCCAAATAAACAAACAAATGATTCCAATTGATCAAGTATACAATTGTTACAACAAATTAATAAAACAACATAGATTAAAGTGACTTTTCATTGGTGGAGAGGAAAACTCAACCGTATAATAACCTCCCCTCTACCATCTTCAAATTTAGATTTTCAGAAATGAATCCAACGAAATTTCATGGTGATCTCATGGATAAAAGAAAATATAAGTTCAGATGTCGTAAATTAATTTTTAGATTATCGTACATCAGACGAGTTATGAAAAGCTATAGATTTTTTTATGAAAGGTAGAAGAGATGGACTCCAGATATTTAATTTGACCATCAAAGCAAACACTATCAAGCAAGATAAAGATCCAATTGAAATTTATTATGGGAAAATCATCACAATATGGAAAGAAATGATAGAAGGGAGGTTTAATTTTGAAATGCACAAAAAACATAACATACAACAATAGGAGTATTATTCAAAAGGATCACATTTATTAACTTCTTAATGGTATAAATGATTTTCAAGATAAAGCAAGTCCGTTATTTAATTTTGAAGCTCTAAAGTTACTAGAAAATGAAGAAATTAAAGATAAAATCATTAAAGGGAGCAAAAATCATTCAAAAATTAGTAAAGAGAAAGGTTTTAGCAAATCCTTTGTAGAAACCGAAAATGACAATTCCATAAAAATGTTTTAGCATGGAGCATAAAAATGGTGAACCTAGAAAAATTAACATTTTTGAAAATCAGAATTTTTATAAAAAATAATCTACAAGCAAATATTATTAGTCTTCTATACATTCAGTCAAATCAACAAAAAATTGATATATCGATTATAAGTTGTTGAGGTTTAATTTTTTGAATATTCTTTACACAAGTTGGGTGTCGAAGATATTATGACTTAACAATTGAGAGGGGAATAGGAAAATAGATTAAATTTTTAGAAAATTTTTATTTAACCTAGAAAATATCTTTCTTAATAAGGCTCAATTGAACTCAAAATATCACTGGTGAAAAAAATACTTGCTCTTACTGAAATAAAACTCAATTTAAAACTAAATAGTATAACGTTATTATATATTACACTAACAATAAGAGATTAAGAGTATATGTGCATGCTCTCTACGTAAACATGCAAGACTTCTTGATATTTGATGTACATAAAAACCAAGCAATAATAACCTTAATTATTGTACTAATCATGGAAGTTGATTTCATAATACTGGTTCTTTATTGAAATCGTCTCACTGTAAAATGACTTCAATTGAGTCAGCCTAAACTATTTAAAAAAAAAAACTATTTTTCGTATATGAATCTAAATTTCATTATTTTTTAAAAATGTTTTTGTTGTTTACAAACATAAAAATCTTAAAATAATTAATTAATTACATACTAGTATTATTTGGTGTCTAATGCCAACGCCCAACCTTAAATACGATTTAGTTTTGCTTAATATATATATATATATATATATATATATATATATATATATATATATATATATATATATATATTATATATATATATATATATATATAAAAGAGCTTTTAGCTGATAAAACGTTAATAAATTCAATTGTTAATACAATATAATTTGCATTTAGAGGATATATTTAACGACATTTAATTTAAATGTCATTACTTCAAATTTTTAATGGCGTATATAGAGATTTTAATGAAAATTATTAGACACTTTAGCAGCATAATTAAAAATGACACTAAAGCTCTTCGCGACATAAGTTCTAATGACGTTTCTCATAAATGCTAGTACTATAGACTATAGTAACAATTACATATGCCACTAAAGACCAAAAAACATGTCATTAAATCACTTTATAGTAAAACTTAAAATAAAAACCAATAATTATTGCAATAAAAATATAAATCAATAGTTTTTTTAATGAATATAAATTCTTCCTTTGTGGTGTGTTTAAAAATAAAAGTAATTATGTGCCACCATCTGCCTCATTCAATGGTCTCTCTCGGCTCATATTTTTTTGATTTGGCGTAAAAATAATTCTTTTATTCTCTAGTGAGTGATAGAGGATGGAGAATTGATTTTCTAATAGATAGTATAAAAATAAAATATCTATTGTAAACTTGAAAGGGAAAACTTTTAATCTTTAAATTGACTAGTTTTAATTAATTACGAAGAATATAATTAAGAAGTATATTTCGTCCTAACATGCTCAACATGTAAAACCCAAATATATAAGAAATTTTACATCAATTCAGTCTCAGATAAAATATATAATAAATTTTAAAGTTCTATTAAAGTGAAAATCAAAGAAGAACAAATTAGAAAGAGAAAAAGATATTTAAGACGCACACAGCTTGGCACGATATTATTTATACATACTCCTCTATCTAACTCATTTCACTACACATAAGTGCGAGTTTTTAAAACTGCAAGTATGGTAAAACAAAATAAGTACTCTTCAGTTCTATCTCTTAAGCTCCATTTGATTTTGTTTAAGAAATTGAGTATAACGGATTAAATTAATAGATATATAAAAATGAAAGAAAGAGATCGAATATTATGTAGAGAGTTAAAAGTGTTGGTTTCATATTAAAAAAATTGAAACAAATTTATTAACACAGACTAAAATGGAAAATAAAACATGTATGAGAGGAGCAAAATATGGTGAGAGATATATCGTACCAAACTGAGGGCGTCTTAAATCTCATCTCTAATAACGTATGCCCTAAGTTATTGTATAATTAGGAGTATATATAAGGTGGGGAGGATTATTTGTGTAGAAGAAGGTAGAAACGAGCATTGAATTAGTAGAATTAGAAGTAGGGTGACGGATAAGATATGAATATGTGTCAATAAGTATGAGAAGCTACGTGTCACTTTCTACATCATCCAAGCAAGCAAATCTAAATTGTTTACGATTAGTCATTTCAGGCCTCGCGACTGACGCGGCGTTGCAGGTGAAGTGTGCTCAAATTACAGGTTCATTTTATGAGTTATGGTTTGTTACATAATCGGTGTTTTGATAAATGACTGATTTTTAGTCGTTAGTTCATACTATTCTCTCCCATGTAACGTGAAGTAATGAAAAAATTATTTTTTTAAATGTATAGATGAGATAAAAAGAAAATAGTGGATTATAGTCTAAAAATAAAAATAATTTAAATTAAGTGAGACGGACTAAAATAGAAAATGTTACAAATTAAATGGGACGGAGGGAGTACTTTTTAGTCTCAAGCTGAGGGACTCTTTGACCGCACTTTTATGGGTATGAGTTGTTGCCTTCCTTTCCTCTTCAGATCTTGATCATAGTTTCTATGAACATAATACACTGGGTAAGATAATGATGATGGAGTTGATTTGATTTTATTTGATTGAATAACAAAATGTTAGATATTTTTATTGGCGTTAAAGTTAGTAGTATAAGTCAGCTGTTTAGAGAGTTATTTGGTAAAATATTAACGTTTGACTATTTATTAGAAAAAATTAAATTAATAAGCTAAAAACTAATAAAAACACTAATAAATTAATAGGTGTCAATATTGTAAAGTTTTATCATCACCTAGTTATCAAAGTTATAATTAAGATGGAATTGGAGATTCTCTTGGCGGTGCGTATGATATTGTGAATCACTTCCTTTATTAAATTTTATTGAAGTAAGATGAGAATACACAGTGCAAACTGCAAAACAAGATAATTACAAATGGACTTTTAATTAAGATAGAGGATAGAGCCATATCAAAAAGAAAAATAGAGGATAGTGAATCAAATATTGTCCGAGTATATAATATAATAATATAAATTTTATATATTTATTTGCCATGCTTATAATTTGAGGTAAGGTAGGTTTTTTTAAGTTTTATTTTGATTAGGGTTTTTAGGGTTATTTTTAGGAGTTCTATATAAATGTCCTTAAGCAATATAAGGACCTTTTTAGAGACGGAAAGAATAATATTATCTACATAAAAAAGAAGATAAGCCAAATAAGGATCTTTTGTGTAAATAATTAAAGAGTTATGACAAGTACTACAAGAGTAACCAATAGTGGAGATGAAAGTTGCAAACCTTGTGTACCGAGCACGATGAGCTTGTTTAATCCATAGAGATTGGTAATGGATACTCTACTCTCGCCTATTAAGATAGGTAGCCTTGGTATTACTCTGTGAACTGAGATGTTATTAACTATGCTTTTTTTGTTTTCCGTCTTAAAACTAGCTCGCTTCACGCTAAGATTTTATCTAATAGTGTTATTGTGTCTCTTGACCCGTCTTTTAAACAAGCTTTTGGTAACTTTCGTGCTATATTTGTGATTTTGATGCTCTTTCTCTTAATGTAATTCCTTCTGCCCCTATATGACGAAGAAATTGACCAGTTACATGCTCAGTCCAAGACAAGTTGTTCTTAATTCAACTTGGGAACCACAAGCTCAAGACTATTTGCTAACCATCTCTATGGACGACTTGGACAAAATGTGAATTAGTTTAGCTCTGTTTTATGTTATTCACTTACCATTCTTTTGTTTCCTAAAGGTAGTTTGTGCCCCAGTGTTATCTAAAATGGATTGGATCATCACACCGTGCATTGCTCTAGTGAGTTGACGTAACACCCCTGAATATCTGACTCTCTAAACGGAACCAAAACCGCAAGGGAACGGAGGAAATTCGGGTGTTACACTAAAAATAAAATAAAGAAAAGGAAAGAAAAAAGGTAAAGTTTGATTGATTTAATTAAAGGGATTATAGAAAAACTTTCAAACAAAATCGTGTGGAAGTTTCGGCAGTATCTACACTGAAATTGGACGCACCAAAAGAAAAAAAAAGCAATAAAACATAATAAAGAAGAGGCATCAACAGCCTTGTAACAAAAACTCACGGCGGAATGATCATCGCCAAATCCTCTGTAGACATGCTAAGCACGGATCGTGGTTCCTTTGTAAACACTTGGATTTTCAAAAAAATACAACCAAACTTTACAAGCCATTCAAGCTAAAATAACGAAATATGAAAGGTCGTATGAAATAAACTTTTGCAGCGGAACAAATTACATCAAAAATAGGGCATGTGCCTCAACCCAAAAACATAAACAATTTAAATGCAAAGAAACCACATGTAGCGTCAAAAATAGATATAACATTGCACGCTTCAAGGTTCTCACTCTGTAACAACCCAACTTACCGTTGATTGAGTAAACAGGGTCATCACGGGGTTTATTTCCCAAGAAACTTAAATCTCAATTCTAAAACTTGTGCAGGGGGGGCACTAGCTCTTTAACGTAACTAGCTCAGCTAATTCTCAAACCAAACACTTAATCAAAACACTCAAGGTAAACATACATATCACTTTAAGTTCAATATAACCAACACAACAAAGTCTAATATACATTTATCCATAGCTCTAAGGCTATGTCATTCTCGGGTGAGGCTAGTCAATATTTGAATGACAATTCACCTCAAAACAGGGGAATAGGAGACAATGTCCCACCACTCCGTCAATGACCAGCTCGTAAGCCCGATCCATTGACCATATCAATATCAGTATAATCATTCATAACAAATTTATCTCAACAATATAAATTTCACACACTTTAATAAAACATTTTCAAAGACTGTAGTTTGGCCAGAACCTTTTTAAGGGACTGCTACTATCACCAAAGATGCTTCAAGGAGCTAAGTCTGTTTCTCCGTGATCACTAGAATGGTTCCTCGATGACATCGTCTCCTGAAGTATAACAAACATAACATCACAACAAAGCGTTTGATACTACAATCTAGGTTTATTTAACTCATTGCATCTCCTCCTAGCCACCGCACCTTAACTAAGACTTTATCCTTAATACTCCAATAACCCATGTCATGAGGTCATTTCTAAGCAATTAAAAGAATCTAAGGTTGTATATATTCTCCTACAGGATTCTCAATACTCATTATCTTCTTTATACATCTAACTAACAAATATAACCATTTTAGTCCATCAAAATATTCAAAAGACTACTACACATCCAAGATCACTAAACTACTCAAATTTAGTTGTTAGAATTAGCTTTTACTACAATTACAATTTCACAATTAGGTTCATATCACCACTTTCACCTGTATTTATTAATAACAACATTCAAATCCCAATCCTCACCACTACGTATAAACCATCAAGATTCTACGAATTCATTCCAACAATCATCATCTTTCCATTATATCCTAAATTTTCCAATTTTACATATTATAGACACAAGAATAAGTATTCTCTCTACAATTGTAACACCCCGAGATTTTCTGACGTCATTAATTAATATTTTAATAACTTTTGGATATTTTATAATTATATTAAATTAATTTTGAAGTAGTTTTAATAAATTTCTTTTATATACGAATTTAAAAATTAACATATACTTATATTAAAAATTCAATTACGATTTCTAAATAAAGAGGTTCTAATCAAAATAATTATTTTATTAAAATGTGTGAGCACATGAAGGTGAATTTCTTAATTGGGCCTCGCAAGAAGATGAAGTTAGGTAAATAAATAAATAACTAAGTGTATAAATAATATAAAAGGATGGGTTAGGGTTGTGAGTACTCCTTCCCTCACTCAAAACACGCCTCCCCTTTCCCTCTCCTCTCCTCTTCCCTTCTCTCATCCCTCCACTGCGACACACCACCACCACCAGCCACATATTCTTCCTCCACCGGTGAGCAGCCACCGTAGCCCCGCCTTCCTCCCTCACGACACCCAGCAGCAGGCACCCAGCAGCAGTGGCTGCTTTGTTCTCTTCTTCCCCCCTGCAGCAGCGTGAGGCTCCAAGCAGCGGCAGCCACCTTTGTGGTGGTTTTCCCGGCAGCAGCAGCCCAACACCACCATACCAACTCCTTCCTTCTTCACCCTTCTCTTGTTTCATCTCAGTCTCTCGTAAGAGGAAAGTAGAGCCTTAGTTGGGTGATTTTGTGACTTTTGATCGTGCAGTGATGCTTATAGGTACGTATACGCAGTAACTAACCCTTATATGCAATTTTCTTTAAGACATTATTATTTATTGTGATAATATACATTGCATTGAAACTATGAGATACTAGTGAGTACACTTTATATGAAGAGCTATCGATTATGAAATCCTTACGCTTAGAATAGCTATAGAGAATGAGATTGTTAGTAGGAGGCGGGGACCACTCCCTTATTTATCTAAGAATTGGATTATGCCTTACTTGGAGTTAGAATGACTCCTTTAAAGGTGAATTTCATATTTTGTTGAGTGGCTCAGTGGGTTTTGGCGTGCTGCTATCCTAGGGCGCTCATTAATAGTCGAAAGTGGAAGTTATTCCCATCTAATAAAGTATTAGATTATGATTAGCTGGCGTGACTCAACTGGATTATGTCCGGTTGATTTAGTAGTCCCCTAGATGAGGTTCGATGGGACCACCGTAAGGGGGGTATGAGCATGCTTGGGTCACTGGGCGTCGGATGACCGATACCGCCTCTTGACCGAGGTGTTACCATGCGGGCCTTGCAAACCCCAATATGGTGGCCTCTTTACTGTTTTAGTACCCCAGTGTGTTAATTTTTCCCCAAGGTAGGACCCGAGAGGGTCAGCTGGAGGGGGCATGAGCTCATACTTTGCCATGGGCGCCGGATGGCCAATAACGCCCTTGGCCGTGTCACTATGCCAGGAAGTAGAGAAAGATCCATTGATAGAAAGTTATTCAGTGATAGAAAGTTATTCATTGATCGAAAGTTATTTAATGATAGAAGGTTCATTCTTTGATAGAAAGCTTACACTTTGATAGAACGTTTACTCTTTGATAGAATATTTACTCATTGATAGAACATCTACTTATTGATAGAATAGTTTATGCTAGTGAGAAGTGTGCTTAAGTTAAGTTACCTCAAGGGTATTACAGACTATGATCACACTTACCTTAAGATAGACAAGCTCTATAAGGTCATGTGTTAGGTATTCTGTTAATGCCTTGGTCGAGTTGATACTATGCGTGTTTGCAAGAGTTTATGTTTGAAAAGAGGAGCGTGAAGACCTGCATTCTACCCAAGAACACATGGTTCGGGTTGAAAAGCACGTAATAAAATTAAGAAGTATAAGTGGTCAATAAACGGTTACTATCTGTGCTTGCGTCTTATGAAATCATCTTATGTTGTTTTATAATATAATAATATCTTGTAGTTGGCCTTATTATATTTGATGCTAGTTACTGACGTGTACGTGTTTGTGTTTATGTTTGATTGTTGATAACTTTCTATGATTGTCCTGTTATGACACATTGGCCTTTGGTCTAATGTCGAGCAGCAGGAGGATCATAGACAGGCGTAGCAGGTATTGGAGCTTCTTTTGCATTGCATTGCATTGAGGGAGAGTGATGAGGGTGAAGCATAACCTGTGTCATACCGCTATCTTTCGATTTTGTAGCTCTTGTTATCTTTTGTAAACTTTGGTTGTATGTGTTTTGTTATGAGGCCTAGTGTCTTCCCTTGTATATTTGTATTTCCGCTGCGTAGTTTATACCTCTGTATGGTTTTAAGGTGTTAAGTCTTTTTAAACGCAAACGTCGACACTAGAACCACGATCCATGCTTGGCATGTTGATTTAAGAAGCAGGCGACGAATCATTTCGCCGTGGTGTGAGATTTTAAAGGCAATGATGCCGTAGAATAGTTTAATGTTTTATTGTGCTGATTGCTCTACCACATGTGCGATTTTTAGAAGAGATGCTGTCGAAATTTCCACTTACCCTTATAAAGTTAATGTTTAACATTTATCTAAATTCTTTCCTTTTCTTTTATGTAACACCTGAATTTCCTCCCGTCCTTTACGGTTTTGGTTTCGTTAAGGGGTCGGAAATTCAGGGGTGTTACAACAATCCTCAAGTTCACAAGTATCTAGTATTTCATCTAAGAGCATCAATTTATTCGATTATTTGTCATTATCATAAATTGCCACAACTCCTAATTTCTAACAGTATTTCAACAACTCAATATCACATATCCAGCTACTAACTCAATCAACAAGACTCATCTAATTAACTTATATAAATTTCAAGATTCATTAAAATTTAGGGTTTAACACATAATATTAAGAATATGCTAATAGAGAATCATACCAAGCAAATAACCTTATATGAATGAGAATGAAATAATAAAGATTAGTAATTGAAAATCAGAGAGGATATACCTCTGTGGACAGCAGCAAGTAAATGGAAAAAGAAAGATCAATTAGCCATAATTTATACAAACAACCAAGAATGTAGAAGAATTGATCATTCACCTTGAAAAATCACGAAAGAGAGGAAAATTAACCCAATCCTTAAAATTCGCCACCCTTTTCATTTTATCGCCACCCCCGTCCAAATTAAATTACGAATTTGCCCCTAAATTTAAAAAATTTACAACTTTGCCATCCCCTTAAAATTTCTTATTTATAATAATAATAATAATAATAATAATAATAATAATAATAATAATAATAATAATAATAATAACAATCACAATAATAATAATAATAATAATAATAATAATAATAATAATAATAATAATAATAATAATAATAACAATCACAATAATAATAATAATAATAATAATAACAACAACAACAACAACAACAACAACAACAACAACAATAATAATAATAATAATAACATTAATAAAATAAATAAAATTAATAATAATATTTTTTTTAAAAAAAACCTAGTCGCAAAAAAAACCGCAAGCCAACTGGGGTTCAGTCGCGCAAAAAACCGCGGCTGGACAACGGTTCAGTCGCACAATTTTGTGCGACTGAACCGTGGTCCAGTCGCTATTTTTTCCGCGTCTGAACCCCGGTTGGCTCGCGGTTTTTCCTGCGACTGGATTTTTTTTTTAAAAAAAATTATTATTAATTTTATTTATATTGTTATTATTATTATTATTATTATTATTATTATTATTATTATTATTATTATTATTGTTGTTGTTGTTGTTGTTGTTATTATTATTATTATTATTATTATTATTGTGCATGATTGTTATTATTATTATTTTTTATTTAAATTATTAATTAACAACTAAATTTTAATTAATATATTATTATTATATTAAAAAATAATAAAACATTCAAATAAATTATTTAAATTCAAAACTAATTATTATAATAACATTATCATTATACAATAATATATTAATATAAAATAATTTATTACAACATTTATTAAATAACAATAACTTAAAAAAGAAATTAATTAAACAAAAGAAATTTTATAATTCGAAATTCAAATAAAAAAGAAAAAAGAAGACAGTCACAGAAAAAACCGCGAGCCAATCGCACTTGATAACACAATTATCATTTTAAAAACATTAAATTTAAAGAAGAATATAAAAAAGTTAATAATAATAATAATAATAATAATAATAATAATAATATTTAAAAAACTAAATTAAATATAAAAATTTAATAATAATAATATTAATAATAATAATAATAACAACAACAACAACAACAACAACAACAACAACAACAACAACAACAACAACAACAACAACAACAACAACAACAACAATAATAATAATAATAATAATAATATAAATGAAATAAATAATAATTTTTTTTTTAAAAAAAAAAACCCCAGTCGCAGGAAAAACCGCGAGCCAACCGGGGTTCAGTTGCGGAAAAAACCGCGACTGGACCACGGTTCAGTCGCACGAAATTGTGCGACTGAACCATGGTCCAGCCGCGGTTTTTTCCGCGACTGAACCCCGATTGGCTTGCGGTTTTTTGTGCGACTGAGTTTTTTTTTTTAAATATTATTATTAATTTTATTTATATTATTATTGTTATTATTATTATAATTATTATTGTTGTTGTTATTGATAATAATAATAATAATAATAATAATAATAATAATAATATTATTATTATTATTATTATTATTATTATTGCGATTGTTATTATTATTATTATTATTATTATTATTATTAATATTATTATTATTAAATTTTCATTTTTTTTAAAATTATTATATTTAATTTAATTTTTTAAATATTATTATTATTATTATTATTATTATTATTAAGAAATTTTAAGGGGATGGTAAAGTTGTAAACGTTTAAAATTCAAGGGCAAATTTATAATTTCATTTAGAGGGAGTGGCGATAAAATGAAAAGGGTGGCGAAGTTTAATAACTCCCAAAATTAACTGATTTTTCGCAGCCCAAATCCTTCGAAAATCAGAGGAAGAAGATGATCGAGGAGTAACACGCGTTGTGTTTGATTATGCCGGTGAGAATGAGGAAGAAGGGGATGTCGGTTTTGAGTATTAAAGCAAGGGAGAAGGAAAGGGTTTAGTGGGTAATTAGAATGAGTGAGAGGAGGGAGAAAAAATGTTGGGGTATTTGGGGTTACCGGGTACGAAGGGGTTTTGGGTATTTTAATATATATATATATATATATATATATATATATATATATATATATATATATATATATATATATATATATATAATAATAATAATAATAATAATAATAATAATAATAATAATAATATTATTATTATTATTATTATTATTATTATTATTATTATAATAAAACTTACTTAACTTACTTGATTCATGGTAGGTTTCCTAATTGGTTTAAAGTCCAATATAATTTTATTTATTTTAAATTCCCAAATGTTACTCACTCATTCCCCCGTATGCAATGCAAGGAATCTCCCAAACCTACAAGATTTATCTATGATACCCCTGCTGCTCAACGCAAGGTCATAGACCAACGTGTCATAGCAGGGACATCAAAGACGAGCCATCAACAAAGAAACAAACAACACACGTCAGTAACTAACAAAATGTTATATATATAACCAACAATCAACTTCAACAAAATAAGGTGAGAGAGACATTCCAATGTGTAAGTATCAACTCCAACTACTTCTCATTTCTATGTATTTCTGAATGTCTTCACAATTTTCTATCTCTTCTTTGGTTTCATATATATTCTCTTATGTGACAAGAGACCACCATATTGGGGTTTGTAAGACTCACATGGTAACAGCTCAGCCAAGGACGGTGACGGCCATGCCGGCACCGAATGACAAAGTATGATCATGCCCCCGTACAACGACCATATACAGAAACATAATTCAAATCTTATCAATAAGGAATCCTTCCCATTCCATCTCATATAATCCAATATTCCACTCTCGTGACATCAAAACCCATTCTCTACCATCTCTTTAAATCGATCCACACTTGAAACACTAACTTAATAATGTTTAATGGTAAATCATAGTCAACATAACTCATATAATATTGTTACGCAAAGAAAACATATTCAAGATACATGTAAGAGTTAGCTACTGCGTGTATTTACCTACAACTGCAAGATAACAAGTCGCAACAATCACGTCGAAAGAGGTTTAAAGTAAGACTAGTAAGTGTACTTGACTTCCTTTAGGAGCTACTTGCTCTACTAAGTACCCTACTTCTATTTCTACAAGCCACAACTCATATGAATATGCAATCTAATCATACACACAACATGTTTACTCCCAAACACTGCCATAAATCAATCTAACTATAACATTAGTTTCCATTAAATTCTAAAGCAAGGCATGTTTAAGGGAAAAATATTTAATTTACACACTTTTGCAATAAAACAAGACTATGTGAGCTTAAATTGTATAATGTAGTGTATTACACATGAGTTCAACAATTCAACTCAAGGTGACAATGATTTTCAAGCATATTTGTTACATTCTTCAAGGTTTAAAGTGACAAAGCAAGAGAACAAAGTAATTAGTAGCTTAGGCATCTCATAACCATAACAAGAAATTAATTTGGCGACAATTGCATACTAACCACATCAATTAAAGCTCAACCATGTCTCCACAATTACAATGAAAACACTTAATCACCGCTTGCGACACATGATATAATAATTCTTTATTATTAATTTTATACAATATTTCTTTATAAGTAATTTCATCACTAATTCTTTATTAGTAATTTTATCACTACCAAACCAACAATAATAATCACATTCACCACCGTTGACATAATTAATTTATATTTTTAACTATTAAAAAGGGACCAACAATTCTAACTATTTTTAATCACTAAGACCACCATTATTAATAAAAAATACTCCCACCGTTCCTTTTTGATCTTCCACATTACTATAACGGGTAGTTTCAAAAGTTCTTCCACTTTAGAATACTTTCTATTTTTAGAAAGTTTTTATCTCACTTTTACCCCTTAAAATCTTCCTTTTCTTTTAATGTATCCATTTTCTTTTATTTATAATTATTTTCTCTCTCATACTTCCAATACAATCATTACTTCACACTACTATTTAATTAAAATAATACCCACTACAACCTTATACTTCCAATACAATCATTACTTCCTACTATTATATAATTAAAATAATACCCACTATCACCAAAGATTCTCTTTTTCTTAATCTTTGTGAAATACCCAAATAGGAAGAACAAATAGGAACGGAGGGAGTAATACTTATCAAAAGCTTCTATTAATTTGTCCCAACATCACAAAATCACAAAAATACATAAAAGTAATACATATTACCTTCAATTTCATCCCCAACACAAACCCTAACTTATTCATTTTCAAATCTCTTTTTTAACACTTACCCATTACAAATTCTATCAAGATATAAACTAATTTAAATTAAGATTCATGAATATACTCAAACTTTAAAGATTAAAATCCCTAATTTAAAATAAGGATGAAAAAGCTCATAAAAATGGAGGAGAGAGAAGAGGGGGAGGGGGGGAGGGACACCCACCGGCTGCTGGTGGCTGATAGTGGTGTCGGTTGCTGGTGGTGGTGGTTTAGTGTTGTGAGGGAGGGAGATGAAGGAAAGAGAAGAGTAAAGGAAGGTTATGGAAGGTGAGAAAAAAAAGTCAGGAGTGTTTACTTTTAAATTAAAAAACCCCACTCATACTACTTGTGTATATTATCTACAAGATCCAAAAATAACCCTAATCCATACTAACTTTGATTTATTTTAATAATAATATTAATAATCAAAATAATAATAATAATAGTTATTGACTACTTATAAAAAAAAAATAAAAAAAATATATATATCTAAAGGCTATGCAATTAGTTGACAATAAATATATTAAATCATTTTTTTTAAATTATTTTAAAAAATTTACAATATTAACGTAATAAATTACGGGGTGTTACAGTTGAAGTTTTCTTTTAGAGAATGAGAAAGACCTCAAGTTGGTGGACTTGTTATGTTTGATTGGGTTCATGACAAAGATGTTTGTTTGGATCTCACTGTTGTTTCCCTTTTGTTGACAAATACGTCTCTTATTGGGCTCATGGTACTTTGTTTGCTAATGTTGTAGAAAGGAAGAAGAAAAAGTACACTGTGAAGAGTACCAATATAAATTTATTCATTTTGCTTGCTTCATGGTTGGGGACTTGGGGTGTTGGAAGGAGAAGCATTTGATATGCTTTTGAGGATTTCTTTGTTTTCTTTAAATACATTTCTAGTTGTATTAAGTCTAGGACTTACATTTTTAATACATTAGCTTTTTACATTTCAAAAGATGTAGAAGTTCAACTTATTACTCGATACCATACCAAGTTTTTGGAAGTTCCCTTATAAAGGTATCAATGTATCATCAATTTGATTAAAAATAAAAAATAATCTAACTACAAAATTTAATTTCTAAAATTAAATAGGCTTACTAATCTACCCTAAGCACTTAATTTTCGTAATTTAGTTAAAAGTACTACTCCTGCCCAACATGACTAGTCTATTCGTGACAATATTTTTTTTGTAAGTCTCAATTTTTGTTTTTTAATGTGGTAGACAAAATATTTTTTAATACATATTTGATGACTTTGACCATTCAATTTTTCTACGTGGTAAACAAAATAAAAGTTTTTTTTTATAACTTTATGCTATTTTTATCCAACGTAATAACATTTTTTTAAAAAAAACAAACGTCGTGATCATCCAAAGTGACTACATATTTTGAAACTCGGTCAAAATAAGTACTTGATTTAACCAAAAACTTGACATTTGTCCACGACATGGAAAAATTAAAAGCTAAAGGTCAACAAACGAATTTAAAAAATATATGTAAAAATCAGAAACTCAGGGTTACCAATGAAATTTCCCAAAATTTTTATTCTATACTATTGGCTGGCCCAATATACACTTTCTGTCTTAAATTGATCACTTATAACATTAAAGTGGTCACTTATAGTGTTAAAATAATCATTTTTATATTTTTAAAGTGATTACTTATAACCTTAAAACAATCATTTTAAATAAATAAATTAATTATATAAACCCGTCTTATAATGAGATAGTCTCCTACAACACGAGCTATAAACACGAATTATACTACTCCATTGATTAAAACCTCTGGAGTTGTTGCAAAATCGAAAAATTAAGAATAGTGTCCTTTCTTCAAATCCTTCGTCTCTCTCCCTCTCTCCCTCCTGCAAAAGAACCCGAGCAAATAAAATTGTGATTTGTTCAAGCAATCCGTCTAGACTGTAGAAGTATCCTCAAGCAATCCACTGCCCGACCCTTCTTCCCAAAATTCTTCCCACTGTATAAAATCTTTTCGTCTAAGTCTTCAACTAATTTTTGCCTGGTTATCTCCAAGGTAAGTCATTTATTACAAATTTGGCTATAAGTAATCAAATTCTGCTTTGATTTCCAGTAATTTCATCCAAATTCATGACATTTTCCCTGTTGGTGATAATTTCGGGATTTTATATTCAATAATTATTCAACTAAACAAGATGGATGGTGGACATGTAATTTATTTTAAATTATAATAAAAATTTCTAATTTAGTCTATATTTGTAACTGTAGTATTGATAAGTTGGTAATTCAAATGCACCCATGTGAAGTTTTTGCATATTTCAAATCAAATTGTAGATGATGGTGATTTTTGTTAGGTTTTTTTGCTCCCCAATTTGTGCATGTTATGAATTTTATCGCTTTGATCACTAATTAGATGGTGTTGGAGTCGGTTCGATGGAAGTAATTCGCTTCCCCATTAGCACAATCATGCCACTGAATTATGTGAATTTGAAATGTTCTGAAATTCTGAATTGATGGGCAGATGGAGAAACAGCAAACTGGTGGAGGTGATAGTAACAAAGGGAGGAACTTTGAGGTGGATCCTAATCTTCCTAAATGGGCCTGTCAGAACTGCCATCATCCTCTCTCCATTGTTGGCGTTGTCGATTCTTTTGGTTAGGGTTCCTTCTCTTTTCCTGTATGTTCTAACTCTGTATATTTGTTGATTGAAAGATAGGGTTTGCAATTGAATGTTTTGTTGACTAGGTTTAGATGTGTTTGATACTTTTTTTTGTTTTGTTACATACCATTTATGCAATTTCGATACGTAAAGGGTTTATGATCTATTCAATTTCTTGTAAATGCTGGTAAAGTGTTGACTTGTGTCCTTCTTCTCGGAATTATGTGGGAGAATTGGGAATTATTGAGGTTTTCAAGAGGGTTGATCAGAAGATATCCAGAAGATTGAGTATAGTTTAGGTAGGATTTTGGATTGTGCTTCTATTTAAGCTTTGAGAGTTCGGTAGTAGAGTACCAGAGAGAGATTGAGTATGCGCCTCGTATGATAGTTTGATAAGGCTAGATTGAAAGTCATCATTTGAGTGAAATAGAGCAACAAGGAAAGCTTTTGTGAAAGCCAGGGCCCAGGAGTGTGGTTGTATTTGTGACAGAATCTTTCTTGCATTTCAAGCTTTTAATAAGTAGCAGAGAGTAAATTAAATTACCCTTGATATCAGTTTTGTTGTGTGTTTGACTGTTCAATATATGTTTGCCTATTCTTCTCCACTCGACTAAAAAAGAACTTCTGATCGTGTTTTGGTTAAATTAGATGTATATATGTGTTATTGCAGCGTTAAGTGATGTTGTGACAACTTGCAGGATTACAGAGTTCATCAATCCAGGGAACTGGTAGTGTATTGGCGTCCACACATATGGACCATTCATTTGTTGTGCTGAAATCTCAGACGCCAGGTGCCCCTTCACGTTCCCGTGTTGGTGCTATCCAGGCAGAGACATCTCCATTGGGAAAGATGATGGATGAATCATTTGTGGTCTTGCCTCCAACCCCTGCTTCTGTATATAGGAGTGAATCCCATGTAGATGGTGGTGTAACACACACACAATCTGCAGAAGGAAGTTCCGGTAGCCAATTAAACCCGAACACATCTGGGTTTCATTCAACTATAACCGTCCTTAAACGTGCATTTGACATTGTAACCTCACAGACCCAGGTGCGTTTAATGTATTGTTGATTATATGGGGTGGGATTGGTTCAGTGGTTGTTTACTTGTTTTATATTAGGATTCTCCTCACGTGGTTTGGTATTGCAGTTGTTGCATTTTATTTTGTTGGAAATCATTTGAATATTTTTCTATTTCCCTTTTAGAATTGATATAAATAATTTTCTCATTTCCACTTGCGTCTCTTCTCTTGGTATACTAGGTGGAGCAACCATTGTGCCTCGAGTGCATGAGGGAGGTGTCAGATAAGCTTGATAAGGAAGTTGAAGATGTCAACAGGGATATACAAGCTTATGAAGCTTGTCTTCAGCATTTGGAAGGTGAAGCTCGTGAAGTTCTTACTGAGGCGGACTTCCTCAAGGAAAAATTAAAGGTATTCTCCTAGGAAGTTGCTTTCCTGTATTTGATCTTTTACCTGGTTTTTACTAGTATGTCCTGGTCCGCTCGATTGTGATTCTTCGGTTTCTGTGGTATAAACTCTTTAATTTTCTTAGTGTGTTGCTTTTCAACTTATGACAAAAAATCGTCCATTTAATATTATAAATAGTCAGACAAGTCAGTGATGTTTTTGCTGACATATAGTTGTCTCTTTAGCATATGAATCTACTTAACTTGAATTACTTCATGAATTTGCTCAATAATTCATACTGAGTATTGGTCTTTCAACTGAGTTTCCTCTTTTACTGAATAAGATCGAGGAGGAAGAAAGGAAGCTTGAAGCTGCAATTGAAGAAACTGAGAAGCAGTGCTCCAAAGTAAATGCTGAACTGAAAGAATTGGAAACGAAGTCTAGCCGTTTTAAAGAGTTGGAAGAAAGGTAAACTAAGCTCATTTTTTCCATACACCACGAAGCTGAACGATTTCATGGAAGTGAACGACTGTTATTTGCCCATTGTTCATTTGCTCTGTTTCAGGTACTGGCACGAGTTCAATAATTTCCAGTTTCAATTAATATCACATCAGGTACACTGTATCGTACATATACCGCTTTTCATACCTATTCCTTGATATCCCTGGTGTATCATGATTCGTCAGTTAATTCACTTTTGAATTTGTGATTAGCTCAAAATGACCATAAATTCGCTTTTTTCAATCTGTAATTCGTGATGAGATTAGTGAATCATGTGACAATACTCAGTATATTCATGATTGTAGAGTTTTTTTGATTTTGCCTTTGGCATGCATACAATATATTTGTTTTTTTTTTTTGGAGTCAAAACGTTAAGCTTGCACAATCTCAGCTAGCACAAAAACGTAGTATAGATTATCCATTCATGATTTGGGATGTGCACATTTTAAAAGTGAACACGTGTGTAACTTTTTGAAAGTGAGCCATATGCATCTTAGATCTAAAAAAAATTCATTTTGGCAATAGGAAGAAAGAGATGCAATATTGGCAAAAATTGAGGTTTCACAGGCACATCTGGATTTGTTGAAGCGGACAAATGTGCTGAACGATGCCTTTCCTATTTGGCATGATGGCGAATTTGGGACAATAAATAATTTTCGACTTGGAAGACTCCCTAAAATTCCGGTATGAACTTCTAGCTGGCCGTTTTTCTTTCTTTCTTTCTGTTGAATGTGTTTATCATATTTCCAAATTTATAGTCCTTCATATCAGTAATTAGAGGCTGGATTATCTATGACCATTGACCATCACTTCAATGTTGGTGATCCATTTCTTGTTCTCTTTCCATTTGAGAAAGGCGTGCAAGGTGGAGTTTGTGGTTCCCATTGATGTATCAAACTTTTTTTAAGAAAAAAAAAAAAAAATCAAATTTGAGGTATTTGATGCCTCCAATCATATTCCTGAGGGTCATGATTCTTCTGACACCTGTTGAGTGCAATGTTGGTTCCATAACAGAGTCTCGGACTATAATAAACGAAGTTCTTTACCGCCTTTTGTCATCAATTTCTTTTTACCTTTTCATAGTATAGTAATAATGCAGATACAAGTAAGCGGTCTCATTAGGGTTTCCCTATCGGGAATAGAACTTCCAAATTTTTGTTTACAATTTTGGCAGATGGGTCTCAATTCTCATGCAATGTTGGAATTTGCTTGTAACGTGTTTAGCAGTCCTATATCAAGACCTTAAAAATTGTAGTGTTCTGTTTCTTGCCTCTTTAGCTGCGTGGAACTGTGAATGTGTTCTGCTTAATTATGATACATAAAAAGTCTTACCTGTCTGCTTAAATGAGGATTACAATTTTGCATTCGTTGGAGGTTTTCTTTTATCTTCCAGAAAAAGCTTTGGCTTATTTTATATTGGAGCAGAGCTTTGCTTAAACTTAGTATTGTCTTCTTGCATGTGTTAAACACACAGTAGTTTGATCCTATTTTATGCTGTGATTTTGATATCTTGTGCATTGAAGTAAACTATCATTGTTCATTTATTTATAGGTTGAGTGGGATGAAATAAATGCTGCTTGGGGCCAAGCCTGCCTTCTTCTCCACACAATGTGTCAATATTTCACTCCAAAATTTCAGTATCCTTTCCTTTGTTTTGTTGGTTCTTTACTTAGCTATTGGTGATATTTTCTTTAAAAAGTTATATCGTCACTATTTTACTATATTAGATTTCATATTCTACTAAGCAGTTATTGGGAAGTTATTGCTACTTATTGTGTCAAAGGTTGACATAGAAATATTCTCCTTTGAAAAAAAGACATTTGGAGCACTGTTGATAGTTTCGTTGCTGACTTGAATTTTTCTATGATAATGTCTATAGCTACGTGAGATAGAAAAGTAGTCTATCACTCTCTCTTTGGATAATAAGTTAAGATGCATCCTATCTGTTTTAGTTTTGAACCATTTGGTAGAAGTCTTGTCACAAAGTTTATCTTTAAAGTTTATGAGGTTTGAGATTCTACTGTGCAACTATTTGGAATGACCCGCCAATTATAGTACTTCGTATTCGTTTTTGTTTTTTAAAAGGAGAGACCTTGCTCTCCTCGTATTAGTTTTTTTAAAGGAGAGACATTCCTCTCCTTGTTCATAACACTCGTCTTGAATCAATCGGCTCTATAAACTGTTTCTATTAGCTTGTGACTTCGTAGGATTATCTATAAAATAAAAATCACTAAAAGTGAATAAGAGGGGATAGGATAAATATGCACAATCTTCGTTTCTTTGAGTTTGTCCCATCATCACAAAAGCTCTCACATGAATTTGGTGAATGGGTTAATCGCAAAGGGACACAGAGTATATCTTGAGACCGTTGATATCTCAGACGAGATATCATCTGTGATAAACGATTTGGTTGTCTTTATTCCAGTTCATTGGTAGCTTTTGTTAAAATTACCATGAAATGAAAGAAAAAACTCTGAGCCATTTCTAAATAGCTTTAGTTTCTTTGTCAGCAGTTTTGATCTGATAATTTTATTCAGTTTCACCTTAACCTTGTGATTTTCAGTTACAGGATAAAGATTCTTCCTATGGGAAGTTATCCACGAATTATGGATACAAGTAACAACACTTATGACCTGTAAGTAGAAACTAGAAACTGCCTTCTATTTTCTTTAGTCTAATCCTTAAATTTGGTATCCTATATATTCATTGATACATGTATCTTGTTTAGATTACATTTTTATTTATAAAAAAAGAAATAGGTCATGAAATTAAGTTCTAAATTTAGCTAGCATCTAAGTCATTAAGGTCAAGAAGAATGTCTTACGATATTATCCCTAATACTATGTTTGGATAATAATTTTGGAGAAGGAGGGAGGGGGGGGGGGGGGGGGGGGGCAGGGAGGGAACGGAAGGGAAGTAACTTTTGTTTGTATAGGTGGGAAGTGAAGGGAAAGGAAGGGAGATGAGAGTTTTCCTCTACATCTTTCCGTCTTTGGAGATATTGAGACCGTAACAAAATTATTCATCTAGTTCCTCCAATTCCCTCCCATTATGTTATCTAACCAAGGGATCCTTCATCTCCCCAAATCCCTCCCCTTCCTTTTCCTCTATTTCCTTCCATCCAAACTCACTCTTAAGAGTTTAGACGTGTTGAAGCCTGTAGGAGTTGGGATGAAAGT
The DNA here is from genome assembly GCF_026212465.1 of Amaranthus tricolor. Lineage (NCBI taxonomy): Eukaryota > Viridiplantae > Streptophyta > Magnoliopsida > Caryophyllales > Amaranthaceae > Amaranthus > Amaranthus tricolor. Next base: position 1,873,345 of record NC_080050.1, on the reverse strand, counting down.
AATTTTTAAGTGGTAGATGGAGTGGGACAGTAATGTCTCTCAGACAATGCTTTGTGACTAGAAGACCAAGCTTTTGTGGGACACAGGTTGAGAGGATATCCCGGTTAATAACAAACGTTGGCTATCAAGACACATGAGCTGATGAACAACATTGAGTAAACCGCTAATGTCAAACCCTTTTTGAGCCGAATCCAAAAAGCAAATTAGCTGGCAAATTATTTTACACGAGTCAAACCTCTAACTGCTTGACTACTCATGTGTCTTGGCATTGCTTTGCAAATCAATCTGTAACTAACTTTAATTTCTCCATAGTTGATACTTGGTTCTCGTGGTCTTATTATAATCAGTTTATTATCTTTTGTTCCTTTGATAGGTTTGGGCCCGTAAACTTGTTCTGGAGCACTCGTTATGACAAAGCAATGACACTATACTTAACATGCTTAAAGGACTTTTCCGAGTTTGCCCGGATGAAGGATTTGGAGAACAACATACCTCCTGATAAGTGCTTCAAGCTGCCATATAGGTAAGCGTCTTTTCAGCATTAAGTCTTAAAAAATAGCTTTTGTGTTTGCATTTTTTGCACACTTAACGGCTTGTTGACTAATTGACTTGTCATTAGGGCTTATTATTGTAGTTAAAAACATAATTGATCGGTTAGTGGTGACCTTGGTTTGCTTTCAATGCTACTATCGCCCCTTCATAGTGGTCACTCAAGGCTTGTTTTGTTAGCAGAATTGAGTTAGTTATTTATCTATCTATATATTTATGGAAAAATTACCAGAATTAATACAATCTTTTGTTTATTTCCTTACAATAACACTAACTTTTGATTAACCATAGATAATACCAACTTAGGTAGTGTTTTCCTAAAATGTTAAAAATCCTATAGGAGATTATATGACAAAAAAAATTGGTAAATTAATTAATAAACTAAAGTTGTTATTATTATAGGAAAAAAATCCTCTTAAGTTGGTGTTATTCATGGTTAATCGAAAGTTGGTATTATTATAGGAAAATTAACTAAATGTTGTATTATTCACGGTAATTTTTCCTATATTTATTTATTATACATTTAGATTTCGTTGCGTGTTTTAGTGACAGAAACACCTTATGCTTGGTCGATACACATTAAGAACCATTCGGTGACTTCAGTGCATTTCTTTATATGCACCTAAACACTCGATGTGTCATTTGGTTTAGTCTTCGGACACTTTCTTTGCTTTTCATATATATAATGACAAAGTGGAAGCCTATTTCTGATCTATTGGTCTTATTTCTGATGTGCTTCTTTGACTTTACTAAATGTGGTGGAGCTTTGCTCATTTAAGCTGGGATTTTGATCTCGATATTGTTTTTACAGGATCGAAAATGATAAAGTGGAAGCCTATTCAATCACACAGAGCTTTAACAAACCAGAGAACTGGACCAAAGCTCTCAAATACACTCTATGCAACTTAAAATGGGCGCTCTATTGGTTTGTAGGTAACACGAGTTTTCAGCCTTTGTCTACTTCCTCGCAAGCTGATGTTCCGGCTGCAGGCACTTCATATGTGAAGCGCAGTAACAATTCCAAGTCTGATTCTCGAAATCCAACTGGTCAATGATTTTATCGTCTGCGGTTTTCTACACGTTTGTATATACAAATGAATTTTTGTTTATGTAGCTGATCTCTACCTGTGTATTTCTTTTGTACAGCTTTTGAATTTCGTATATCATACTTTAAATGAATTTTAAATGTTTTTTTTTCTTATCAACATACTAGACTGATTCCCACACCGAACATAATTTATGAATTTTTGAAGAAAATTTACTAATTATATCCATAACTAAGTTATTCACTTTTTGAATTGAAATATATATGTTAAATTAATTTAATTTGAAAACTGTTTTCATTGTTAGATTATAAAAATGTATTACTATTATAATCATGCATTAAAAATGGAATTTTTAGAGTGGGGTATTATTAAATATATTGGAAAAAATACAAAGAATATGATAGTATTATAAATAAGTTGAAAAAAATTATCTATGTAAAAATCATTCAATGAACAATGCAAATTAAAATATTTACTTCAAAAATAATAGGAAAACTTTTTAAAAAAATTTATTACTATTATATATATATATATATATATATATATATATATATATATATATATATATATATATATATATATATATATATATATATATATATATAGATTTAGGATCAAATGAGAAGAGGTCTTAAAATGAGAAAGGTAAGAAGTAATCTAAAGCATTCATTTTTTTTATCAACGGACAGATTTAATTTGTTTAAGTTGATAGTTGCACGCGGTTTTTTCATGTAATATGAACCGGTTTTTTATTGATTAACCGGTTCAATATATAAAGAATCTTTTTTTTTCTCTCTCCTGCTTTACTTTCTCGACATTTTCCTCCCGTTCCATCTTCAAGAATTTTCGTTTGAATCTGCATCTTCCTCCCGTTCTTCAACACTTAAAATTTTCGTTTGAATCTCGACATTTTCATTGTTCTTCAATCGTTCTTCGAATTTATTTCAGGTATTTCTTCAATAAAACTCAACAATGTCGACATTTTTGCTTGTTTTGTGTTGTTGTTTCAGTTCTTGAATTAGTATATAAAACTCAACCGTTCTTGATTTAAGGGTTTATTTTCTTCGATTTTTGGTGTTTATTTGAATATTACTCTAGTATTTGATATTTAGGGTTAAAATCTGTTGATCTTCATTCTGCGATTTTCTCTTGTTCTGCGATTTTACATTTTCATTCGATTTTTAGGGTTTTGATTTTTATTCTCGACATTTTCATTGTTCTTCAATCGTTCTTCGAATTTATTTCAGGTATTTCTTCAATAAAACTCAACAATGTCGACATTTTTGCTTGTTTTGTGTTGTTGTTTCAGTTCTTGAATTAGTATATAAAACTCAACCGTTCTTAATTTAAGGGTTTATTTTCTTCGAGTTTTGGTGTTTATTTGAATGTTACTCTAGTATTTGATATTTAGGGTTAAAATCTGTTGATCTTCATTCTGCGATTTTCTCTTGTTCTGCGATTTTACATTTTCATTCGATTTTTAGGGTTTTGATTTTTATTCTCGACATTTTGATTTTTATTCTGGTATTTGAGTATTATTCTGGTATTTGATTTTTTAGGGTTTTTCATTTGGTTTAATTATGTGATTTAAAATCTTTTATGATGATGACTTCAACTTCGATTATCACACTTTTTTTTAGTTGTCATGGCAAAAACAAGAGGTCGCAGTATTCCAGTTGATATTCCCTCCACTTCTAATTTACATTTGAATTCCAACACAAGAAAGAGAAGAGCTGAGGAAACTGACAATGTACAACAAAGGTCTGTAAGGTAATTTTATCGACTAGTATGTTGAATTCCAACATTGTAATTCCAACAAAGTATTCCAGGTCATCAACATTGTAATTATTCATAGTCATAGTATCCTTTATTGATAACATAGTATCTTTTTCTAAGAACATTGTATATTTTTTTTGTTGTTGCAGATTGAGATCTACTTTTCAAACAAAAAGTAGACCTTCTCAATTGATCAAAATGATGAAGGTTTTCACTGAGAAACAAAAAATCTCAGTGAGAGAGATTGGTTTTGGTGGCCTTCTTAGTTTAAAGTTATGTAGAAATCCATCTGCAATGCTTGGTTGGCTTGTAGATTGTTTTGATCCCGGTAGTTGTATGTTTTCAATAGACTCTTTGAAGTGCTTTCCGATTTCTGAACATGATGTATATGATGTTTTTTGTCTACCTCTGAACCCAAACAATGATGTAGAATTAGTTTCAAGGTGTGCGAATAAGTATAATCCTGATTTTCCCTTGAAACAAGAATTTAGATCCTTTTTTGGTTTTGAAGATACAAATGCAGCAATTCCTTTAGAATTGCTTGAACGAATGATCCCTAAGATGATTGATGGTGGGGATGAGTTCAAGCAACTTTTTGTTTTGCATGCTATTTCTTCTTTCTTAGCCCCTACTCAAAACAGAACAATAGACCTTAAGATTGTAAAGTCCATAGTAGATCCGAATAAGATTAGTACTTTTAATTGGTGTAAGTATGTTCTTGATCAGTTTTGTGACTCTGTTGTTAGATATCGTAAAGGAAAGTTGCAATTTTTTTCTGGATGCATTGTTTTGTTGGAAATTATTTATTTTCATCGTTTGAAATTCAAGAATATCTCTTTGCCATCCTCTTTACCTCTTATCTCTTATTGGACTGATAAGGATGTGTCAAAAAGAATTAAGGAGGAAACATCTGCTAATCATTTTGGCAGTGGTTTAATTTTGAGTATATATCCTGTGAGTGAAACAATGGTTTTTGAGTATGGTCAAGCTGTTGAGTTAAAGGTGAACAACGTTGATATTGGACAACCAAGTGTAAATGAAGAACCCTTCAGAGATCAAACAGTGCAAGACGATGATAAAATTGAGTTTCAGTTGCCGTTGAATGCAATGCGTAATTCTGATATACGCCGATTAGCTGAGGATGTAAGTATGATCTTACTTATTTATGTTGCCTTCAACATTATATTTTTTAATAATAACAAATATTTTTTTTTGAAGACAGTAGCATTCACTTTTGCAACAAAGATTTTTCAAATTCCAAAACAGAACACAGTAGCTATACATAGTCATAGTAACTTTTAATCACAACATAGTATCTTTTTCTAAGAACATAGTAACATTCACTTTTGCAATAAATATTTTTCAAAATTTCAAAACAGAACACAGTAGCTTTTGGAAAATAATCATAACATAGTATTTTTTTTATAATGTCATAGTTACTTTCTTTTGAACAACATTTAACTTTATCTTTACTTATTTTTGTAGGAAATATGTGAGTTGCTGATGCTCATGAGGAGGGACACTCAAGTTGTCTCTGAGTTTTACATGGAGAAAATTAAATTGTTCTTAGAACAAAAACGTTCATTTTCTTCTCCTCCTGTCCCTTTTCCTGATGTTCCTTCTACCTCATCCACACCTTTTTCTGAAACCCAAAGTTTTTTTATGAATCCTACCGTGCTGAATACAATTGATGAAATAGTTGACACAGTTAAATGGGTTTCCTCTATTCCAAGGATGGTGAATGAGGTTTTTGTTGCTGATGAGGGTAATGTAGATGTTGTTAATGATGTACTGGATGAGGTTGAATTGGAACAAGTTAATGATGTGGCAAATAATGTCACTGTTTTCGAAAGCCATGGTTATGAGAATGTATTGATACATGGCAGGGCAAAGTGTTCCATTCCTTTTAGAGGTGTGAATGACAAATTTACGTATGTTTCACATCTGATGAAATCAAACAAAAAATATATGAGAACACTTGGTTCGTTACTTCAAGAATCAGTTGACTATTGTTTTGTTTCTGATAAATGTTTCGACAATAGGTGAGTCTTTTTTTTTGTTTTTTTTTTTTGTGATTTTTGTTTTTTATTATACTTATTTTATTCTTTTTATTTGACAGTGAATTGCTTGTGAATTTTGAGGACAATTTGAGAATTCAAAGGGAAGAGTTTTATACTCTAGGGGATCCCTCAAAGTGTACTCATGTTTCTGTTGTGGATTGTTGGTGTTTATTACTCAATGAAAATGAAAAGAACAAAGAATCTTCCAAAAAGTTCTTTTTTAATGCTAGTTCTAGTGTACGTTTTTTGTCATTTTTATTCTAAATAACTTTTCTTTTATTTTGAACTATTTTTAGTTATTTCATTGTTTATTTTTACAGCTAGCTTTGTTGGATTTTAATAATAGTGGTGGTTCTCAACAAATTGATTTAATTTATGATTCTTGGGTCAAATGGGTGGATTTCAACCAAGTTGATTTGTCTAAGTTTGATCTGGTAAGATATTTTTTTAATGATTGATTGACTTATATAGTCACTATTTTAGTTATTATAGCTACTAATAGGTAGTTAGTACTTGTGCAGTCACTTTTTTTTAGATATATTTATTGATTCAGTGATATATAATATACATATTGTTGTTCCGATACTGAAGGGCAGTCAGTACTTCTTACTTCTTTTGAATATGAAGTTAAGAATAGTGCAATGGATTGACAATGTGAACCATACTGCTATTTCAGAAGAAGAAATTAGAAAGCTAGGTGACACTATGGTATGTGTAGCATTTTATTATCCTGAAAAACCTTTTGCCTATGTTGCTATGATTATGAAATATTTATTAATAAATATTTAAATGAAACTTTTGTAGAAAGATTTGCTGTCAACAATTTTTGATGATAAGATGCAAGCTACTGATGTTATTCCATTATGGAAAATGGAACGAGTTCCCACTGATTGGAAAACGACTGCTAGGACTAACATTGAAAGTGATGTATTCATGATGATGAGCATGCTGTTTTTTGAGGGAACAGTTGATTTCCAGTGTCCAATATTGAATGCAGTTACGATTTTTCTTCTTAATATTATCTTTAAATGTATTTTTTTGAATGACATTCTAATTAAAAGATTCAAACTAAATGTATTTTCTTTTTATGTAGGCTCCATTGAGACATGTTGCAAGAGCTAAGATTGCTGGATCTTTGGTGTTATCTGATTTGAACAAACAAAGATCTAAAGTTTTAGAAGAGGTGTCCAATTTTAAGGATAAAAGACGCTCCATTGGCAAACAAGTTTCTATCAGAAGATTAAAGATTCGTTAATGTGAAGTACAAGATGAAGTTGTGAAGTTTTTAGTTGTACAAACATTTGATGGAACATAGTAGATAATCTAATTACTGTAGTTACTAGATAATCTAATTACTAGATAATCTAATTACTGTAATAATGTGAAGTTTTTTCATGAATATTTGTATAGTATTGGTGTCAAAAATCCGGTTTTGTCTTGATTGGAGCAGATAAGGTATTCATTTGTACGGTCCTCGGTTCAATTCTGGTTTGGCCCATCTTTTTCCCTCACCCTCTCCTGCAATTTAAAAAAGTAAAAGAAAAAAAAAAAAACTTTTGGTGTCTAAGTTAATGGCAATCTGTGAATTTATGATCATATCAAGGGATAAGCTGATTAGTGTGTATGCTAGATTGATACTATATGAAAATAACGAGTTCGATTTTATCAATCCGATTTTGAATTTTCTGCATATATTCATATCAAATCCATGTGATGTAAATATCAAGTGAGATAGTGATTAAGAAACCAAAACGGTTAACATCAGTTGTGTGGAATCATTTTGAAAGGGTGAAGAACGCTGATATATGTTATGCTGATATTTTTGCAACAAAGATTTTTCAGACTTACAAAAGTGAAGACAATAGCTATACATAGTCATAGTAACTTTTAATCACAACATAGTATCTTTTTTTAAGAACATAGTATCATTCACTTTTGCAACAAAAGTTTTTTCAAATTTACAAAACAGAAGACAGTAGCTATACATAGTCATAGTAACTTTTAATAATAACATAGTATCTTTTCCTAAGAACATAGTAGCTATACAAAAGATTTTTCAAAATTACAAAACAGAAGACAATAGCTTTCCATAGTCAATCTGTTCTTAAGCATCAATTTTTAATCTCTTCATCTATGTGTTCTTCAGCATCAATTTTTCTGCATAACAAAAATTTTGCACTTTCATTTACATAATCAAATTATTAAATAAGGATACAATAAAATATAAGCAAATTATATATATTTTATACCTTAAGTGGGGTATCTTTTGTTGATGGGCAATTTCGACTATCATGATAATCAAATTTACCACAAGTTTTGCACCTTCTTTTGGGCTTCTTGCTTTGCTCAATAGTTTGTTCCTTTTCCCCAATTATTCTTTGTCTTTTTCCTTTGTACTTTGATTGGATTGGGTTTTGTATTTCCATTGTCGAAGATGAACTTGTGCCTACTAACAATTCGATTTGTTGTTCTTTAGTAATGTCCACCCTCACATCATCACTTTCCTCCAATTTTCTACTAATATCTTTTAGGTTTTGTAAAAGTGATTGTAAATCACTCTCACTCCGTTGAGCTAAACCTACACAATTGAATATTTCACACCAAACTTCCCCCAACAACTTCCCCACGTTGTTACACTTTTTGCTCTCTTCAATCAGATTCCCATGCAAATCAAAAATAGGCTTCTTTAATGCTAGCTTCGTCCAACGATCTAAAACATATTGCTTTGGTATTTGTGTTATTTGTCTTGCACTCATAACACAAATCGCATGGGAACATAATATTCCTATCCTTTTAAATAACTTGCAATCACAATCTACCTTCAACTCGTCAATCGAACTTCCCAGTATAAATTTCACCTTGTACATCTTACTTACCGTTGAGTCCAAAACAGTTATACTTTCCACACTTTCAATCTTTTCAATATTTTGAATATAAGTTTTGAAACAAGACTTATAAACTTCATTTTGAAAAAGAAATTTTTTTTTCTAGTATAGACTTCACCGGCATGTTTTTCAATCGGCAATGGTGTTTTATATTGTGGGTTTGTGTGAAGTGATTCAGCATTGAGCTTATCTTGTTTGTACCTCTGTGCATCCATTGCACTTTCATAACTCATATAAAATTCAACAAGTGTCATGTGAGGGTTTGAAAAATGGTTGAAGAAACTATTAACACTTTCCGATCGGGATGTAGTTCTCAAAATCCCCCCCAATGGGATATCCCTAAAATATGCGGGTATCCATTGATCTCGTATACTAAATATACTAGTAAACCATTTATCTGTTTGAAGATTGTATTTGGTCATAATTCCCTCCCATTTTTCCTCAAATTCATTTTCTTCTTGATCAATATTCCACACACACCCATTTAATTCTTTCAAAAAATCTTCATTTTTGTTCAATTCCGGTCCAACTTTATCAGTCACTTTACTCATGATGTGCCACATGCAAAGTTTGTGTATTGTGTGTGGAAATACATTTTTAATCGCAATTTTCATTGCAGGGTCTTGATCAGTTATCAAATATGTTGGCATACAATCCCCCATACAATGTAAAAAAGTTCTAAATAACCACTCAAAAGATTTACTATCTTCCTTAGCTAATAAACCTATACTAAATGTAATACAAGACTTATGATGATCTACACCAGTAAAAGGGGCTAAAACCATGCTATACTTATTGGTGTTATAAGTACAATCAAAAGTAACCATTTCTCCAAATAAACAATAATTCTTTCTACTTATCGCATCGGCCCAAAATAAACGTGAAATGTGGTCCTCCTCATCTAAAGCATAATCAAAATAAAACCCCGTGTAAATATCTCTTTTTCTGATAAAATTCTCGATCAACATCTTCCCATCATCTCCTTTAATATATGTTTTCAAATCCCTATGGAAATTCTTAAAATCTTGCATTGTCACTCCCACATTCTCATAACCCCCGACATTTTCCTTAAACAATCTAAAGGATTTAAACGGTCCTATATTAACCCGTGCATTCTTAGATATGAAATTTTTGTGCAACAAAGTCATTTTCCTATTACCCAATAAAAATTGACGCGATGTAGGGCTAACTAGACAATGATTGTGCGCCTCTTCGAATTTTAAAACATGGTATGTTCTCTTCGCTATGTCATATTTCAAAATCAATCTAGCTTTACAACCAATTCTTTTGGTTGATCTCTTATAACGTGCAACAACATCTGCGCTTTTCTTAGGTTTAGGTTTTATGATACCCTCCCTACTACAAACAAAATATTTTAAAAAAACAATACCCTTTTTTTTGTAGGTAGTAGATGAACGTATATCATAACCGCAAATTTCAGCATATTTACCATAAAAATCTAAGGCTTTCTCTAAGTTTTCAAAAGCCATACCAACAAATGGCTTTTTATCAAACTCACAATGACGAATCCACAGTGTTGAACCATTTGGGGTAACTTGTGTAATAGTTCTTGGAGTTTGAGTCCCTGTATAACAATCCAAAGTTTTTCCAAAATTAAAAAAAGAAGACAGTAGCTATGCATTGTCATAGTAACTTTCAATCACAACATAGTATCTTTTTTTAAGAACATAGTAGCATTCACCTTGGCAATAAAGATTTTCAATATTACAAAAAAAAGACAGTAGCTATACATTGTCATAGTAACTTTCAATCACAAAATAGTATCTTTTTCTAAGAACATAGTAGCATTAACCTTGGCAACAAAGATTTTCAATATTACAAAAAAAAGACAGTAGCTATACATTGTCATAGTAACTTTTAATCACAACATAGTATCTTTTTTTAGAAACATAGTAGCATTCACCTTGGCAACAAAGATTTTCAATATTACAAAAAAAAGACAGTAGCTATACATTGTCATAGTAACTTTCAATCACAACATAGTATCTTTTTCTAAGAACATAGTAGCATTCACCTTGGCAACAAAGATTTTCAATATTACAAAAAAAAGACAGTAGCTATACATTGTCATAGTAACTTTTAATCACAACATAGTATCGTTTTTTAAGAACATAGTAGCATTCACCTTGGCAACAAAGATTTTCAATATTACAAAAAAAAAGACAGTAGCTATACATTGTCATAGTAACTTTTAATCACAACATAGTATCTTTTTCTAAGAACATAGTAGCATTCACCTTGGCAACAAAGATTTTTCAAACTTACAAAAGAGAAGACAGTAGCTATACATTGTCATAGTAACTTTTAATCACAACATAGTATCTTTTTCTAAGAACATAGTAGCATTCACCTTGGCAACAAAGATTTTTCAAACTTACAAAAGAGAAGACAGTAGCTATACATTGTCATAGTAACTTTTAATCACAACATAGTATCTTTTTCTAAGAACATAGTAGCATTCACCTTGGCAACAAAGATTTTCAAACTTACAAAAGAGAAGACAGTAGCTATACATTGTCATAGTATTTTTCAATCACAACATAGTATCTTTTTTTAAGAACACAGTAGCATTCACCTTGGCAACAAAGATTTTTCAAAGTTACAAAAGAGAAGACAGTAGCTATACATTGTCATAGTAACTTTTAATCACAACATAGTATCTTTTTTTAAGAACATAGTAGCATTCACCTTGGCAACAAAGATTTTCAAATTTACAAAAAAAAGACAGTAAATGTGCACAATCATAACTTAGTATTTTTTTTTTGAAGAACATAATAACATTACCTTCTGAAAATTCTTTTTCATTGTTGGAAGTTTTTGGTGAATCTTCCATATTAAGCACTTTTTGTAAATCTCAATCTGAGTCTGTTAATCAAAATCAACAAAGAAAACGAAAATGAAAATCTGACACTGAGTTTTGAAGATACATAAATCCTAAAATGTAAATCTTCAATTAGCATACCTTAATTCAAGGGAAGAAGAAGATTCAAATCAAGATCTGAGTCTGTAAATCAAAATTGTAACACCCCGATATTTTCCCGATATTTTCTTCCCGATATATTTAATAATTCATTAATAATATTATTTCTATATATATATATATATATATATATATATATATATATATATATATTATTTATTATTGGGCTTGGTCATGAGATTTGCAATCCTTTTTGGCAATTAGAATTATTTGGGCCCAAACTTTTCCTTAACCCATCTTTTATTTTCAAAAAATAAAAAAAATAAAAAAAAGGAGGGACTCTTGGTGGAGCTTGTAACTCCCTTAGGGTAATGAAGGATCAAGGCATTAATTCCATATAATTAACCCTTCTTAATTCCTAAATTATTTTCATATTGACATCCTTTCAAAATTTCTCCTAATTCACATTCCTAACTTCATCATTTGGTGTTTTCCTTTACAATTGTAAGTGTAATTCTTAATCTATGTTGAATCTTAAGTTTTAATTTAAAATTCTATGATTATTATATGTTTTATCTTATAATTCATGTTTACTTTATGAATTTAAAATTTCATGTATGATTTTGGGATGTATTTTTCTATCTAAATTGATGAAGAATGTTTCTTTTTAGGGTTTTAGATATGTTTATATGTGTGTGAAGGATTTGTTTGATGGATGATTGTAAAGTGTATATATATATATAAAAAATGGATGCTCATAGAAAAATGTATGTGGTGTTAGAAATTTATTTTATTGATTAATAGGAGGAATTTATAATGTTGTTAGAGAAATATATATAAATATATATGTGATGTGTGTGTGTGTACATTGTGTAAAAAGAATTATTTTTGAGGAATAAAAATTAATTTCATAGATGGTCATGAAAATTATGTAAATATTGTCGTTTAGATTTAATAGGAAATAAAGCATTGAAATTTATATTTTTGTGATAAAAAAAAAAATGAAATGACAAAATCCCGTAGGTTTGGAAAATGGTGAAAAAAGGTGTTTTTGGAACATTTTTGGCTTTGAAATTAGGTTAAAAATACTTATACTATGTTATAAATTATGGAAATTGGTACCCCGGGGGTTTTGACGCCTTCCGGACGCAACGGTGAAGTCGGATTTGCAGTTTGACAGTTTTAAATTGCGTTTCTGGACAGATTATGTATGCTGTCCTGTTTTGTGCGTTTACCATGTTATAGTATGTGATGGATGTTCATGATGTGTGTGGTATTCTAGGTGTGGTTGTAATTGTATGTGTGTGTTATGGTTGATTTGAGGAAGGTGTGTATGTGTGCTTATTTGCCGAATACGATTGAACCTTGTAGGAAGTCGATTCGTGACCGGGAATTGAATAGGACGCTTGAGAGTTGGTTATCTTGCTTAAGGTATGTACACGCAGCGAAGTTCGCATTAGTCCGATGTATCATATAATAATGGTATACAAAAGTAAAGTATGGATATATAGTACGAATAATGTTATCTTTCGAATAAATAATTTTTATACATTGTTTTGCTAAGCAGAGGTAGTATGACCTCACTAACCTTAAAGTGGACGTAGTATGACGTCAATTGGTGGAAATGAATTACTCGCGGTATATGGGGGCATTATGAGCCACCGCGGGGGTATGCATACTTAACCATAGGCACCGAAGTAAGGCGAGTGTCTATGGTAGAGACTTGCTTAGGGGTTAGCTCCCCCTAATGTATTGTCTCACTTATGGAGATTGGAGTGTACCGGCAGTATGGCTGGATAGTACAGCAGTATGGCTGACTAATATTTACATGAAAATAATTATTTTTTATTAGCATGATTGAAGCGTACGGTTCTGTGAATTGTCAGCTATTAAATTAAAACTTTCTCTTGCGTTATTATTTATTTGGTATGCGACGATTGCTGACGTGTACTTTTGGTCTTAACGGCCCTGTGATGATATTGTTTCCTATCTGGGCAATGACTAGCAGTAAGTTAAGTTGCAGGTCTGGGGAGTGAGGATTGACCCTTGAAGAAATAAATCATTAGAATATAGAAGTTTGATAAGAACTTCTAAATTAAGTTTAAAGAACATTCGATTTTATGAGGCGATTTTCGTTCTCAAGTTGTAAAAAGTAGATTTAACTTTTCGTTCTTATCCGCTGCTAAGAATTTCTTACATCTAGTAGTTCATAATAACACTAATAGAACTCAATCCGCAAGCTTCCCTTCACTTCAAATCTGTTTTAACTGCCTTCTAACATCCCGGTTTGACTCGGATTATATTTATCTCGTTTTTTTAAAATGTCATTTTCTCTTTTCGTATGACCCGAGTTATTCCGAGATGTTACAACTGGTATCAGAGCGGGAGTTTTATTTAGTGTTATTAATCTAAATTGATAGACTAACGCAAAAAAAAAACAAATGATGACGAGAGTAAAGGGGTAGACATTAAGGGGATATGATGTGTTTTGCTTGGTGTCTTTAAGCATGATGTTATGGATAATTTTGTTGTGTGCTTGTTAGATATTTTGTTGATGAATTATGATATTATTTGAGCTTGGAAATTGATTGTTCCTTTGCTCTTTCTTTCATTCGTGAGTCAAGGATTACGAACATTTTTTTTATCTGTCATGGATAAAGGAAAAAGACCTGCTGAAGGGGAAAGTGGTACCCTAGAAGAACCATGGAGAGCCTTAGTAAATGTACCAGTCTGGGCAGAGATAGAAACATTAAAAATTTGGGACAAGAAAGAAGGAGAGAGTGAGCTAGATTATAAGCGCAGGATGGAGATGATCTATAAAAAGTCTCAACAAGGTTATGAGGGAATAATAGCTGAGGAAATTGCTGAGTTGAATGAGAGAATTGCTCAATTGGAGCGAGAGTTTGATAGATGGGATAGAGGAATGGATGTTGTAGACAATGAGAGATGTAAGAATGCTGAGGCTAGTGGGGCAAGGGCTGAGATTGTTGAGGAGGATGTTTCAGTGGTCGACCCTAACTCAGTTCTGCAGATAGATTTTGATAAGGAGGATCTTGAGGAGGATCTAGGAGAAGATCCCGAGGAAGTCCCCGAAGAAGGTCTGGAGGAAAATACTTGGGGAAATTCCGAGGAGGAGGCTGAAGAGTTTTATGAGGATAGTGCGGAAGGGGGATATAATGCTGATATGGAGGTAGAAGCAGCCGATAGGGAAGATATTATGAGCGAGAGTGATAGTGATATTACAATGTGGAAAGAAATATTACCCGAACCAGAAATTGTTGAGCTTTCAGATTCTAAGGAACAACTAGATATGAGTGACTCCCGACCCATAGAGACACCCACTGATTCTAATAGCACATCCAGTGACGACTCCGGGGATGCTGATTTTGACCCTGACTTATATGAGGAAGATCGGGACCGTATGGATGCATCGCCTTTTACTATATGATCTTGCTTTTGATTGTAGTATTTATGCTTATGATTTTATATGACTATTTCCACGCTAATAATGATGTATGGATATTCTGTCGAGAAGTTTCATCTGTTTTGTTTTGACAATATGGTTAAGAAGAACAGTGATTATTTGGGATTTTGTACCCAAGTATTTTGGAATTTAATAATATGTTATGGCAGAGTATGCAGGTTGAATTATAATATCATCTTAATTTTCTGTTTAATTATTTATAACCTCTTCTCATTAGCTAAATTTGTGAAGTTTGATATATTATGATATTGAAATTTTGTGAATATTGAGCATTAGTATAATTAATTAAAATATTTTTTTTATTTGGCGGAAGCTTAGAAGCCGATTAATAGGCTCAACTTTTTAATTCTACCAACTATTAGAATAAACCTCCTTATCTCTAAGAAGTTATATTAGCCTAAGTTTTGTTTAACCTCGATGATGGAAATAGAATATTTATATATATACCTTGTTTATTAAAATGCCGTATACCTTCCATCATGCCTCTATTCTTGAGAAAGAACGGAAATAGAGGTCACTCTGACCGTGTACTTCGGAACCTAGTGAAAGCCCTAGTTGGTACAAGAAACCCCAGACAGAAATCCTTGGAAGAGAGGGCTTCATCGATTAGTAAGAGAATAGCCCAGAGTAAGCCTTTACTTATGATGGGAAAGGACAATCTTCTGCGCTGGAAAACTGGCTTCGAGAGTTTGACAAACTCTTTAGCGTAGTTCGATGTCCTGCGGAATTTATGGTCGACCAGGCTGCATTTTATCTGGTCGAAGATGCTGACTACTGGTGGACACATAGTAAGGCGAGGCTGATAGTGGAGAATGATGGTGATTTTAGCTGGGAACGTTTTAAGGGAGCGTTAAGGGATCAATTCTACCCACCTCACGTGAGGAAGGATAAGTCAAACAAGTTTGCTAGGTTTGAAATGGGGAATTAACAGTGGATGAGTATTATCAGAAATTTATGGAATTTCAGAAGTTTTGCCCCGAGGACATCCCGACTGAAACAAAGAAAATGCAACGCTTCGAATTGGGTTTATCGTACGAGATTCAAAAACACATTGAGATCGATAGGTACGATACTTTAGACCAGTTATATAAGAGGGCAGCCCAGATATGAAATGTTATTAGGAAGGAGCAGGAGAAGTTGGCCCATAGTGGGGACAAAAGGAGGGAACCTATGTTCTAGAATGCAGAGAGCAGGAGTAATCATGCACAAAACCACTTTAAGAAACACAAAACCTATGGGGTTATCAAGAAAAAGTGTACTAGCCAGGACAGTCAAGTAAAGGTGGGAGAGGTTCGATATCTGAGGCCAGGGTACAGAAACCACTTTATGACCGCAATGGAAAGGAAAGAATTTATAACTGTAGGAGATGCCAGAAAAAAATCATCCAGGGAGAGATTGTCGGGGAGCATTAGTGGACTGTTCTTACTGTGGTAAATCGGGTCATAGAATGTATGAGTGCTATGCTCGATTGGGACAACAAGAGCCTCAAGGGGGGAATCACAGAGGTTTTCTACAATAACGCTTCGATAATGGTCGGAGTGGCAATGACACGAGAAGTGGAAATCAAAACGGTGGTTGTTTTGGTAGAAACCTTAAACCCTGGGGGTGTCTCAAACTTTAGGTTTCAGAGAAATTAATCCGGAATTCAGCAACTTCAAGGGAATGCTAGGAATGAGAAATTTCCTGGACAACGAGGTAGTCAAGGAGGCGCTACCCCAGTCTCTCACAATAATGGCAAACTATCAGCAGTTAACGCTAGGGAAGCAGCACAAGTGTCCGATGTGGTCACAGGTACTTTTTGCATCAATTCAAAGTCTGTTAAAGTTCTTTTTGATTATGGTGCATCGTACTCGTTTATTTCTAAGTCTAGAATTAAAGACTTAGGATTGGAAAATCCCGAGAAAACATCTTTCTCAGTCGCTATCCCTTCCGGAGAGACCTTTCATTGTAGTATATTATTTCGTGGGGTGTCGGTCAATATAGGAAAGACAAAATTCTCGAGTGATTTATTTCTTTGGAAATGGAAGGTCTAGATGTAATCCTTGGGATGGATTGATTGGGTGAATATAAGGCAGTAATAGATTGTGAGGGGCAATCTGTAATGCTAAGCGGACCCCGAGGAGAGAAAGTTAAATATAGAAAGCTTCCCAAGGACCCAAGGTAAAAATCGTATCGTCATTGAAGGTCAGGAAGTTAATCAAGCAAGGGCAACCGTGGTTTCTGTGTAGTATAAGTAAGGTAAAGGAGCGGGAGGTGCGACTTGAGAACATTCCGGTGGTCTGTGATTTTAAGGATGTTTTTCCAGAAGAACTTCTTGGTATGCCGCAAAGAAGGGACGTGGACTTTTCGATTGACTTAATCCCTGGGACAGGGCCAATTTCAAAAGTTCTTTACCGAATGGCCCAAAGGGAGATGGAAGAATTGAAAGTCCAATTGGAGGAGTTGTTGGAGAAGGGTTATATAAGACCCAGTGTGTCGCCCTAAGGAGCCCCGGTGTTGTTTGTAAGGAAAAAGGACGGAACGATGCGTCTCTGCATTGATTACAGAGAACTTAATAAGGTCACTGTTAAGAATAAGTACCCATTACCACGGATTGATGATCTTTTTGATCAGTTACAAGGAGCATGAGTCTTTTCCAAGATTGATCTGCGGTCAGGGTATCATCAGTTACGTATTAAGGAGGAGGATATTAGTAAATCAGCTTTTAGAACCAGATATGGACACTTCGAATTCACCGTGATGCCTTTTGGGTTGACCAACGCACCGGCGGCGTTTATGGGATTGATGAATCGAGTTTTCAACGCGTATCTCGATAAATGTGTGGTGGTGTTCATTGATGATATCTTGGTGTATTCTAAGAGCCCAGAAGAACATCGAGAACATTTAAGGATAGTCTTGCAGATTCTGCGAAAGAATCAGTTGTATGCTAAGTTTTCGAAGTGTGAATTTTGGTTAGAGCAAGTGGCTTTTCTAGGTCACATTGTTTCTAAGGAAGGAATTTCCGTTGATCCAGCAAAAGTAGCAGCTGTTCGGGACTGGTCTACACCCCGAAATGTTACGGATATTCGAAGTTTCTTGGGTTTGACAAGGTACTATCGTCATTTTGTGAAGGATTTTTTTCTCGTGTCGCTCGTCTGCTAACATCCTTGATGAAGAAGGAGAAGAAGTTCGAATGGACCGAGGAGTGTGAGAAGGCATTTCAGTTGTTGAAGGAGAAATTAACTACAGCTTCAGTGTTGACCTTACCTGATCCATCTTTGGAATATTCCGTCTACAGTGATGCTTCCAAACATGGATTAGGTTGTGTTTTAATGCAAGATAGGAACGTAGTGGTGTATGCTTCGCGTCAGCTGAAGACTCATGAGGTGAATTATCTAACACATGACTTGGAATTAGCGGCTGTGGTTTTTGCATTAAAAATCTGGCGTTATTATCTCTATGGTGTCAAATGCAAGATCTTCACGGACCATAAAAGTTTGCAATTTTTTTTGTTCACTCAATCCGAGTTGAATTTGCGCCAACGACGTTGGTTAGAACTTATCAGTGATTATGACTTGGAGATTGCTTATCATGAAGGCCGTGCGAATGTAGTCGCTGATGCTTTGAGCAGAAAATCGAGGCATTCAGTCTTATGGTTAATAACCTCTGAGGAGTTGTGTAAGGAGTTTGAGAGAATGAACTTAGAGATAATCCAAGAAGGGGAGTTGGAAGCCAAGTTGAGTGCATTGTCCATTCAACTTACATTTTTCGAAGAGATTATGTCTAAGCAACTAGAAGACCCCAAGTTCATTAAACTTCGGGAGCAGATGAGTGAAGGGAGAGCTGAAGGTTTTACAATTCATGAGGACGGTAGTCTTCGTTTTAAAGGACGGTGGTGTGTACCGGATGGGTGTGACTCTTTGAAGGAAAAATTATTGAACGAAGCCCATTATTCTAGATACTCGGTTCATCCTGGTGGAGACAAGATTTATCAAGATTTAAAATGCATGTTTTGGTGGTCAGGTATGAAAAAGAATATTGCAGATTTTGTTTCCAAGTGTTTAACGTGTCAAAAGGTTAAGAGTGAACATCAAAGACCAGCTGGGTTACTGCAACCTCTAGAAGTCCCGGTATGGAAGTGGGATGACATTTCTATGGATTTCGTTTTAGGTTTGCCACGAACTAAGGCTGGTATTGATACTCTTTGGGTTATTGTGGATAGGTTTACTAAGTCGGCAAGGTTTATTCCAATGAATTGTAAGTGGGATATGGAACAACTTGCTTGTGCTTATATTAAGTACGTGATTCGCTATCATGGAATACCTCGTACTATTGTTTCTGATCGGGATACTCAATATTTGTCACATTTCTGGAAATCACTACAACAAGCGTTGGGGACCACCATTCTTCATAGTACGTCCTTCCACCCAATGACCGATGGTTAGACGGAACGCGTCAATCAAATTATGGAGGACATGTTGAGAGCGATAGCCATGGAATGGCAAGGTTCATGGGATGAACATTTGGATCTGGTAGAGTTCTCTTATAATAACAGTCACCAAGCTACGATTCAAATGGCTCCGTTTGAAGCACTTTATGGTTGTAAGTGCCGTAGTCCTGTATGCTGGGATGATTTTACTGAATCTGTCACCTTAGGACCTGATATGCTTGTTCAAATGACTGAATAAGTAAAGTTAATTCGCGAGAAAATGAAAGCAACCCAAGATAGACAAAGAATCGTACGCCGATCTTCGACGTCGGCCTGGTGAATTTGAAGTGGGTGACAAGGTTCTACTTCGTGTGTCTCCAATGAAAGGAGTAGTTTGCTTTGGTGCTCGTGGAAAGTTAAGCCAACGTTTCATAGGTCCTTATGACATTGTGGAGAAAGTAGGGAAGTTAGCCTATCGGTTTATATTGCCTAATGCTCTGGGTAAACTGCACGACGTTTTTCACATTTCTCAGTTGAAACGTTACGTTGCATCTTCTTCTCATGTATTAGATCCAGAGCCGTTAGAACTTGATGAGAGCCTAACCTATGAGGAACAGCCTGTCCGGATATTGGATAAGAAGGTCTTTGGTACTCGTCGGAGGGATATCACCATGGTTAAAGTATTATGGTCCAATCACTGCTCACAAGAGGCAACCTGGGAGACGGAAGACTCCATGCGAGAGCAGTATCCTCACCTTTTCTCTCGGGTTAGTAAGTTACGGGGACGTAACTTCGTTAAGGGGGGTAGAAGGCGATAAGATTTTCACGCGATTTATGTTTTGGGTTGCTTTGTGTATGTGTGTATAGAGATTAACTTTGTTTTACTTGTTTTGTGGTTATGTGTTATGATAAGTGTGGTTTTGGGGTCAAAACCTTTTTAAGGGGGGTAGTCTGTAACACCCCGATATTTTCCCGATATATTTAATAATTCACTAATAATATTATTTCTATATATATATATATATATATATTTTATTTATTATTGGGCTTGGTCATGAGATTTGCAATCCTTTTTGGCAATTAGAATTATTTGGGCCCAAATTTTTCCTTAACCCATCTTTTATTTTCAAAAAATAAAAAAAATAAAAAAAAAAGGAGGGACTCTTGGTGGAGCTTGTAACTCCCTTAGGGTAATGAAGGATCAAGGCATTAATTCCATATAATTAACCCTTCTTAATTCCTAAATTATTTTCATATTGACATCCTTTCAAAATTTCTCCTAATTCACATTCCTAACTTCATCATTTGGTGTTTTCCTTTACAATTGTAAGTGTAATTCTTAATCTATGTTGAATCTTAAGTTTTAATTTAAAATTCTATGATTATTATATGTTTTATCTTATAATTCATGTTTACTTTATGAATTTAAAATTTCATGTATGATTTTGGGATGTATTTTTCTATCTAAATTGATGAAGAATGTTTCTTTTTAGGGTTTTAGATATGTTTATATGTGTGTGAAGGATTTGTTTGATGGATGATTGTAAAGTATATATATATATAAAAAAAATGGATGCTCATAGAAAAATGTATGTGGTGTTAGAAATTTATTTTATTGATTAATAGGAGGAATTTATAATGTTGTTAGAGAAATATATATAAATATATATGTGATGTGTGTGTGTGTACATTGTGTAAAAAGAAATATTTTTGAGGAATAAAAATTAATTTCATAGATGGTCATGAAAATTATGTAAATATTGTCGTTTAGATTTAATAGGAAATAAAGCATTGAAATTTATATTTTCGTGATAAAAAAAAAATGAAATGACAAAATCCCGTAGGTTTGGAAAATGGTGAAAAAAGGTGTTTTTGGAACATTTTTGGCTTTGAAATTAGGTTAAAAATACTTATACTATGTTATAAATTATGGAAATTGGTACCCCGGGGGTTTTGACGCCTTCCGGACGCAACGGTGAAGTCGGATTTGCAGTTTGACAGTTTTAAATTGCGTTTCTGGACAGATTATGTATGCTGTCCTGTTTTGTGCGTTTACCATGTTATAGTATGTGATGGATGTTCATGATGTGTGTGGTATTCTAGGTGTGGTTGTAATTGTATGTGTGTGTTATGGTTGATTTGAGGAAGGTGTGTATGTGTGCTTATTTGCCGAATACGATTGAACCTTGTAGGAAGTCGATTCGTGACCGGGAATTGAATAGGACGCTTGAGAGTTGGTTATCTTGCTTAAGGTATGTACACGCAGCGAAGTTCGCATTAGTCCGATGTATCATATAATAATGGTATACAAAAGTAAAGTATGGATATATAGTACGAATAATGTTATCTTTCGAATAAATAATTTTTATACATTGTTTTGCTAAGCAGAGGTAGTATGACCTCACTAACCTTAAAGTGGACGTAGTATGACGTCAATTAGTGGAAATGAATTACTCGCGGTATATGGGGGCATTATGAGCCACCGCGGGGGTATGCATACTTAACCATAGGCACCGAAGTAAGGCGAGTGTCTATGGTAGAGACTTGCTTAGGGGTTAGCTCCCCCTAATGTATTGTCTCACTTATGGAGATTGGAGTGTACCGGCAGTATGGCTGGATAGTACAGCAGTATGGCTGACTAATATTTACATGAAAATAATTATTTTTTATTAGCATGATTGAAGCGTACGGTTCTGTGAATTGTCAGCTATTAAATTAAAACTTTCTCTTGCGTTATTATTTATTTGGTATGCGACGATTGCTGACGTGTACTTTTGGTCTTAACGGCCCTACGATGATATTGTTTCCTATCTGGGCAATGACTAGCAGTAAGTTAAGTTGCAGGTCTGGGGAGTGAGGATTGACCCTTGAAGAAATAAATCATTAGAATATAGAAGTTTGATAAGAACTTCTAAATTAAGTTTAAAGAACATTCGATTTTATGAGGCGATTTTCGTTCTCAAGTTGTAAAAAGTAGATTTAACTTTTCGTTCTTATCCGCTGCTAAGAATTTCTTACATCTAGTAGTTCATAATAACACTAATAGAACTCGATCCGCAAGCTTCCCTTCACTTCAAATCTGTTTTAACTGCCTTCTAACATCCCGGTTTGACTCGGATTATATTTATCTCGTTTTTTTAAAATGTCATTTTCTCTTTTCGTATGACCCGAGTTATTCCGAGATGTTACAAAAATCAACAAAGAAAACGAAAATGTAAATCTGACTCTGAGTTTTGAAGATACTAAATCGAAAACGAAAATGAAAAACTAAGAAATCAATCAAAACAAATCTGAATTTATAAAAGGTACACATAGGAAAACGAAAACAAGTGAAGATTTTTGGCAGACTAAGAAATCAAGAGAAGAGGAACATTTTCGCAGAAGAAAACGGAAACTAAGAAATGAATCAAAACAAATCGAAAAATAAAAACTATAAAATGGTAAATTTCTAATTTGCATACCTTAATTCAATAGAAGAGGAAGATTTCGCAGAAGAAATCGAAGGTTTTTCGAAGGTTTTTCGAAGGTTTTGAAGGTTTTTCGAAGAGTATAGCTTGGAAGAGAAAGGCGCTTGTATTCTTCAAAAAAACCGAATTAGCATTTTTTTTTCCTTGCCCTATTTTTTCCGGCTTGATATCCAGACCATTAGATCTTTGAGAAATCGACGGCTCAAACTCTTTCTCACCCTTCTCATTTTCATACCTCTTCTCATTGTATCTCTCCCCTATATATATATATATATATATATATATATATATATATATATATATATATATATATATATTTGCAATCAAGTTACTTGTCAATTTTGATGGTGTTTTCTTCAGACTAATTTCCTTGTGTTGATGCTTCTATTTTGTTCAATTTCAGATGACTTTAATCATTTAATCTAGACTAGCTAATATAATAAATACATTATTATTAATATCACTTTTTTTTTTGAGACAAGACTAGAAAATCCCATATTAATAAGAGGGAGGAAAATTTTATCTTAATTCTTGTAAGTAGTGAGTATCGACACGTGTTACAGATTGTTTCTTCATTGGTATATTGTATAGATAAATATTTGCAACCAAGTTATCGTCAATTTTGCTTATAATTTTCTTTAGACTAATTTCCTTGGGTTGATGCTTCTATTTTGTTCAATTCAATTTATTTTAAAGAAGCAAAAAAAAGGATTAAAAAGCTAGTGATTTGATAATCATGTTTTCTTGTATATGGCCTAAACCGAAAATATATGTAATCTTGTAGTTGCACCTCTTTTGTGCTACAAAAAAAATTTGTGCCAAAAAAAATAAATTTGTGCCAAATGCATGACCAAAATTTATGGCACACATGCAGTGAACCTCCCTGAAATTATAGCTTTCTGTTACAATCCTAATCCCGAATCCCTTCTATTTATAGCACACTCCAGTATTCCTTCTGCACCAAACCAAACACATTTCCTACATCATTTCGATCTCATCTAGACTCCTACGAAATGACGAACAAAATAGCTTGTTTTCTCGGTTACTTGGCCATTCTTAGCTTGCTATCGGCAAGACCTATTCTTTGTGATCAATCACTCGAAACTGCTCCTTCGTGCACGATTATCATTGCAGATGCTGCTGCTTGCCTACCGTATATTACACAAGACTCTCCTTCACCTTCTGGGCCTTGTTGCGATGGAATCAAGAGTATGGCTGGCATGGCTAACACTCATGAGAACGCGATGAACATTTGCAATTGCTTGAAGTCGAATTTGGCTGGTTTTCAGTACAATCCTTCACTCATTGCTGCATTGCCTAAGAAATGTTCTGTCAATATCAATCTTCCCCCTATTTCCAAAAACATTGACTGCTCCAAGTAATTGATTCTTAACTTCACCCTTGCTATTGTTGAAACAACTGTAGAGCAATGAGTCGGGTTTAGAATTTAGGGTGTTTGGAATATGGTTTTTTGGTTAACAAACATCTTTATAATAGTATGCTGTTGTAGTTAGCTTATTAGCCAATACTGCCAGTTGATCAGAGACCAACCAACAACTCTAACCAACGACTAGATCTCTCTATGGGTGAGTTGGGGGGGGGGGGGGGTATGAACAAAGAATTGGATCAGTCTGTTATGATCTATGTTACACGGACTCTTCATTTTGCTTCACCTACCCGTATCCAATTCTTGATGCTCAGACATTGGTATGCACTTAGGCACTTCATTTTAGGCTTAATATTGAATATTTAGACGTATCTGACACTTAGACACATACCAGTATCCGACATCAGTACCCAAGTCCAAGTAACATAGGTTATGATCAGATGTTAGACTGGCTCTTTTGCGGACTAGTCCTCCATCCACTGGGTCAGCCGTCAACCGGTGAACCTGGGCCGCTTCTATTGGGATATGTTATCTCACATCGATAAATTAATGATGGTGTGCATACTTTATAAGTAATTAGAGTCCTTTCCCCATAGCCATATAATTTTAAAATGATATCTCTTTGGCTTATGAAGTGTGTGTCCCTCGTGTTTCTCTCATAATATGTTAGCATTGCAATAAGTCCATATTGTATCTTTTCTCTGTAGGGTCGGTATTAGGCTAATGGCGATCCAACAAACTCAAAGAGATGCTAAGCTGCACAATCTTAAGAATGATTAGCACTACAGTAAGTCGGCTGAAACTCCTCCTAAACTGTGTTTTCAATAACTTAAACTTCACTTCTTTAGAGTGTGAATTTATGCAGACTTTGCAGGTGTTACAATCATATGTGCAGCGAGTTCGACTGTTCGAAGAAGTCAGGAAGACAACAATATATCAAAGAAATAAAGCATGATTAGATCTATGTAGTTGATTACTTTGAAATATTCCGAGTTTTATGTATTTCTGATTCGGTAAACTATATAAATACTCGAATAATATGATCCAATTACAAGTATTTGGAGTATACCAGTGAGTTCTGAATTCTAATAATCTTCTAATGATATAATATGATATATTCAACCCAAAACAAAACAATCAAAGAGATTTACAATGGATAATATATCAGCCAAATTGACAAAGATGAAAGAAGGAACAATAAATGGAATGAACCACAAAAATACAAGAGTCATTCATAAATAGTGGTTTTCTACATGAGTTATAGGCAGGTAATTTGGTAAATTACTTCTAAGTTAGCTGAAAAGCGACTTTCAAGTCAAAATCAAAGACTTTTGCCTTTTAACCCAGATAATCTCTAATAACAGTCAACAATCAATGACTAAATTTAACTAAAAATCTCTGTAACAGTTGGCTTAACAACTAGAAAATCAGTTAATAGTTAACCAGCCCACAATCATTTGTCAAATTGAAACTTGATGAGCATAATAACTAAAAATGGGGGATGGAAGTGTTAACATAACAAAAGAATCAGCAGCACAATACATTGGTCCTATGTTACTCGGACTCTTCATTTTGCTTCACGTATCCGTGTCCGATCCTTGATCCTCGGACATTGGTATGACACTTAGACGCTTCATTTTAGGTGTAAAGTTGAATACTTAGACGTATACGCCACTTGGACACGTATCAGTATTCGACATTAGTACCCGAGTACAAGTTTCATAGCATTGGTCTAATCCAAGAAAGAGAAGAGTGCTAGCCCTTCATTTATGCACATGACAAATCCATGTCTATTGGGATACAATATTTTGATAGAATTTTAAAAATGAGCCTGAATAACCCAAACAAAGAGTAGAAGAACCGATGAGGTAATCACTTACAAGTCTAAAAAAAGTTCACCGCTAAAACCAAATATATAATTCAATCCAAACCCTTTTTTCTTGGTACATTTGATATTCATGTTTTCATGAATGTGGCCCTGGGTGGGTTCTGAACATGTATGAGATGTCCGACTGCACAGGAAAATTTAAGACCATCAAATATTAGTTGAGTTTACATTGCCTTATTTTTGCTCCGCCCCTAATGCGGCCTAAATGATAAATGCATGCAAACTTGTAGTTACAACACTTTTTGTGCTGCAAAAGCAAATTTGTGCCAAATGCATGACCAAGATTTATGGCACAAATGCACAAATGCAGACACTTATATATATAGCATAATCCAACAATCCTTCCCCAATAAACCAAGCTTATTCCCTGCATTGTTTCGATCTCAGTTAGCTACACGTACACCTACGAATGGCGAACAAAATAGCTTGTTTTCTCGGTTATTTGACCATACTCAGCACAATATTGACAAGACCAAGTCTTTGTGATCAATCACTCGGAACTACTCCTTCGTGCACAACTGTCATTGCAAGCGTTGCTGTTTGTCTACCGTATATTACTTCACAGGGATCTACTTCGCCTTCTAGGCCTTGTTGCGATGGAATTAAGCGTGTGGCAACCATGGCTAACACTCATGAAAACGCGATGAGCATCTGCAATTGCTTGAAGTCGAATTTGGCTGATTTTCAGTACAATCCTTCTCTTGTTGCTGCACTGCCTAAGAAATGTTTTGTCAGTATCAGTCTCCCTCCTATTTCCAATGATACCGATTGTTCCAAGTAATCGATTCTTTCCTTCACGCTTATTACGGTGCAATGAGTCGAATTTAAAGCTTAGTGTGTGAAAATAGCTTTTTGCATGACTTTTTGATTGTTTAAACAGAAAAAAATGTTGGATAAATAACTTTTTAACAAACATCTTTATGACAACTGACTTAAATAGTTGACTTATCAGCCTATACTTTCAGCTAGCAAAACCAGCAAACAACTCCAGCCAACAGTCATTTGCCATACAGGTTGGAGCCAGGGCTGGTCTCTAGGCTAAGAACCAATAATTGGATCAGCCTGTTACAGCCTTATGCTGGTCCAACTACTTGATGGACTAGTCCTGGTTCTAGTCCTCTATTGACTACCTCAGCTCGACATGTGAACTGAACCACTGGCTGCTTTTACTAACACTTTCTTATTGTATCTTTTCTTTGCAGGATCAGTATTGGGCTATTGGCGATCCAACAAACTCAACACGTTTAACTTCACTTGTTTAGAGTGTGAATTCATGTGCAGATTTTGCAGGTGATACAATAATACATGCTCAACTGTTCAGAGATTTCATCAATATATGAAAGAAATAAAGCATTATTAGATCTAAGTAGCTATTTTACTTTAAAATATTCGGAGTTCTTATGTATTTCTGGTTTAGTTATCTATTTAGTGATCTTATATAAATACTCAAAAAACATGATCCATTTTTACAGTACATTAAGTATATCAGTGAGTTCTGAATTCTCGTAATTTTAGTTTATGAGTATTGATTGATTTACTCAAAACAAGTCATAGTGAACATACAAATAATCTCGTGTTGTAAAGGTGTAAAATGAACCGTATTTTGGGTCATATCAAGATATCTTATGGGTATGACTGATATTTAGGCGTTACGATAACTGCATTATTTCCGTTACTACATCACCGTTTTGTTACCCCGATCATGACCGTTACCGCATTCTACATTATGAAACAAATTTAATATATGATTATTGCTTATTGATTGTTGATTAATTAATTGCATAAACCAAATTCACGAATTCGTGCCCACTCCCTTACGCTCTACGTTCAACGCACTCAACTCTTTCGCATCCTCATCTAGGCCTTGTCTTGAGTCACACATTAAATAATTTGACACTTGCACTAACAAAATTACATACACTCTCACCAAATGCATGATACAATTCTTTTCCTAGAAATTGTATATGGTTATACAAATATACTATTGTTTTTTTCATAACCATATTACACATTCGATGTGGGATTTTGCTATTTTAGTGTTGCTACTACAATTCTAATTCTGCAAGTGCTACCGCACTATTCTTCAGGTTCTGCCCTCTTTCAGGGTCTGTCGTCCGAAAGATGCAGGGCCGTAATCACAGAACTGTCACCCTGCGCGGATTTAATTAAAGATGCAGCCGCCTTGCCTGAGGCGGCGTGCTGCCGTGGGATCCACCAAGTGGCTAATGCAGCGAAAAGCCGGCCTGCCGTAGAGGAGGTTTGTGTATGTCTGAAGCAAGGATTAGTTGGTGCTAGCTATGATCCTATAAAACTTCATCAGCTGCCCAAGATATGTGGAGCTAATATCAATTTTCCTCCTGTTAATTGAAATACTGACTGCACTGAATCTTCTATGCAAGATTGGCTCACGTACGCGCAGTTGCGGATCTTGGGCCGTAAGTTAAGTTACCCTTGTACAAATTAGAAACATAAAGTCAGGGGGCCAAGATTTGAATTCTCGACCTTTAGCTCATAATCTGTACTCTTAACGGTTAATCTACATTTTTTATCGTAAATTTTGGAATATATTTCGATTTTATACAATGATCCAAAAAAATTGGATTAGCTTTACTCAATTTTTCATTTTTATACATTCCAATAAATTTATCTAATTTTTATTTTTCGATATTTACTCGCTATATTTTCTCTTTTATTTCTAAATATCCTAATTTTTGAAATTATAATAACTAATTTTTTAATCATTGTGCTAAAAACAAACGAGATAAATAACTTAAAGAAGACGAGTATAAACTTACTTTACTTTTAAGTTATAATTATATAGTTCATGATTTCAAGTTTAAGTTACTTTTGAGAATATTAGAGTAGAATTTAGTGAAATCAAACATTGAGAGAAACTGTTAGGAAAATCTAAATTTTTATCTGTTAGTAGTGGTTGATCAAACCACTACCAACAATTCACAAGTATCCGGTTTTTATGTTACGTGTATAAATATACAAATATTTCCCATTATATGATGTCATATTATCAAGCTCTTATTAGTTCACTGTATTTAATGTCTATCATTTGATAATATCAAATATTTTTCAATGATTCTATTTAATTGTAATTGTTAAATAATACTTCTTTTTATTTACTTTACTTGTACTATTTGATTTTTAAACATTATTCATCAATTACTCTTATTATGTGGTTTGTTCTTAATTTATAAGTCACAACATATTCATGTTGAATCTTATTTGATTCGTCTTATTGTAAATTTTATTAATATTAATTTTTTATAATTTTTACTCAAGCATAATTACAGATATTTATGATTGAAAACGTAAATTGGCAAATGTGTCAAAACCAAATGAGATATTTACAATAAATAGGAGGGAGTATACTTTTATATTTTAATATATTTAAAAATTAGTGTACACTAAAATAATATGAACCAAATTCATACAAGATTTTCTCTATAATAATTTGTACATTAAAATATTTTGAGAATATTATTGAAATACTTTCTCCATGTAAAAATAGATGGATTCTTGCATGATTAGGTTTAAGTCTATAAATAAAAATAATATTATGAAATCAAGCATTTAGTTGAATCTTATTTAATATTTTTTTCTAATGCATTAATGATTTATTAATAATAATTGAAGTTAAACTTTATTTATAAATAATAGAATAATTAAGTCAAAATGATGAGATATTACTAAACTAGGCAAGCGTAATCTAATAAGAAAACAGAAGAAAAATGAAGAAGAAATCCCAAAAGCAAGGCATAAGTCAATAAAATGGTTGGTTAGATTATTTGTACAAAACAAAAACTTAGTTGATTTTGGCCACCAAATTAAAACTTCCAAATTCTGATAAATGGAGAACTTAATGTCTTGTATTGTTCTTTTATATGAACATTCTATCTATGGATGTAACACAAAACATTGACTTTTGAAAAGCAAAATACAGAAAACAAGATAACTAAAAAAACAATGGAAGAAAAAAAATATGTTGTGGAGATAGAGAAAGCCAAAGAAGCAAAAGAAGGGAAACCTTCAGTGGGTCCAGTTTACAGAAGTGTAGCTGCTAAACATGGTTTTCCACCACTTCTTCCTGGAATGGAAACTTGCTGGGATATTTTTCGGTATCATGATTTCTTATGGGTCAATTCAACTAAAAGTTTAAAGCTTAACATAAATTATATATATATATATAGTCTACACGCAACTATTGTTTTTTCAAGCCTAGCGTTATGCTTTCTCTGTTCTGAAATACTTGCTATATTATGGTTGTTGGCACTGTTTATTGCTCATACTTATTTTATTGCGGCTAATGTGTAAGAAAAAAATATCGTCAAGTGAAATCTTATTTGAATCTTCTAATTAGATACTTTAATAACATTAACTTTTT
Source organism: Amaranthus tricolor (assembly GCF_026212465.1). Taxonomy (NCBI): domain Eukaryota; kingdom Viridiplantae; phylum Streptophyta; class Magnoliopsida; order Caryophyllales; family Amaranthaceae; genus Amaranthus; species Amaranthus tricolor. The sequence continues at coordinate 1,843,058 of NC_080050.1, read as the reverse complement.
ATAATTTTTAGATGCATATAGTTCAATATATAAATGATCAAAATAAAACAATATTAAATTACATAAAAAAGTCAAATGTAGCAAGTATAATAGAACGAGAAAATATATTTTGCTTGAATAAGAAAGAATGGATTTCAAAACCGTTATAATCTTTCATGTTATTAGTTCTGATATCATATCAAAAATCAACTTTATTAAAAACTTAAGCCGATAGTTATAGTTTTTTAACTTTATTATTGTTTGAGAGCAAAGGGTGTATATAGGCTTAGTCATTTGATTGAAAACTTATCATATTGTGTAACTGTTAAGTAAATTATTAGTGATGTATGTGATTTCATAATTGCAGCATATCAGTGAAGAAATACCCAAATAATCAAATGCTTGGATATAATGGAAATGTAAGGGCCTTACAGTTACTCACTGTCATCTTTTTTGTTCTACATATTTTTCTTTAAATTTTGTGTCATATACCTATCAATTAATCTCTTAAACGGATAATTAAGGCTCTAAGATATAATATATACTCAAATACGTTCCTCATACGAAAGCTCTTCGGGCTAGAAGTGTGGATGCAATACATGTCATCCTTATAACTAGCGTTGAATGCGTGACATTTTAAATGAGGGGTGATTGAGATTCAAACTCGTAACCTCTTATTACTTTTGCTCTGATAACATATAAAGGAACTAACTCAACCAAACACTTAAGCGAATGATTAAGACTTTAGAATATATTATATACTCTTAACATGTTCATATCTTTACAGGCAGGAAATTATGTTTGGTTGACATACAAGGAGGTATATGACATTGTTATTAAGGTTGGAGCATCTATTCGTAGCTGTGGTATTAGTAAAGTAAGTTATTTATTTTTAAAATAAAATTTATTTTCTATGAAAAATGGATAATATATTTTCTGATGAATTATTTAATTATTTAAAGATTATTGAATGATTAATTTGAGTAGTTTGTATTTGGATACCAAACAACCAAATTGGCCGTTGGTAGAATAATCCATAAATAATTGTTAATAAATTTAACTTTCCTCTTTTATTTTTTCTTTTACAATTTGATTTTGTTTTACAGGGAGGACGATGTGGTATCTATAGTACTAATTGCCCGAAATGGATGATTAGCATGCAGGTACAATATAGGCTTTATATTTTCTAATCTTTCTATGAGTAGAATACACGGGGTATGATAATAATAATACTTTTAGTATCATATTAGAACGTCTTGCACTAGACAAATCACACGAATTGATACAATGCAATATGTTTTATGAGTCGGGTAATGGTAGTGATGAGGTCTAATGCTACGTACTCGTTGCAGGCCTGTAACGCTCATGGATTGTACAGTGTCCCTCTTTACGATTCTCTTGGTATGAGGCCCCAGTACCTTCTTTCTCCGTTTAAAAAAGCGGTGTTGCTGGCGGATGTGATTTGAGAATATTAACATGATCTGATCGATCAACAGGTGCTGGTGCAGTGGAATATATAATATGTCATGCAGAAGTGTCTATTGCTTTTGTAGAAGAAAACAAGATTTCTGAGGTAACTTACAATGTTTACCTCTTAAGGCTATGTAAATCTTCACAATAATGGTGTTTAGTAGTTGGCTTTTGATTTTCAATTTGCTGATTGGTTAAAAATTAGATTTTAACCACTTGAAAAACTGACTTTTTAAGAAATAATTATTATGTTGGCTTTTATTCATCGACTTTTTGTTTGTTGGCCTATAGATTTTCTAATATTTAGTAAACGAATAATACTTGATTTTATCAAAATTTTCCTAGAACAACTGATTTATCTGTCTATTTTAAAAGTCAAAAAAACAACTAATACTTAAAATTGGTGAAATAAATCAACAACCAACTAGCATTTGTCATACGCGGGATCGATTTAGTGTTTAACCCTATCCACTTGATGATAGGTTCTCAAAACATTGTCCAGTACATCAAAGTACTTGAAAAGTAAGCAAAACTTCTGATGCTATTACTATTTACTAATATGGAGGAAAAATAATGTTATTGGCTTACATAATGTTTTCTGTTATGAAGCACTTGTGAGCTTCGGAAAGTTTAAAAATAATCAAAAGGAACATGCTGAAAGATTTGGCCTGGCTATCTACTCTTGGGATGAGTTTCTGCAACTGGTAAATCTTTTCTTTTAAGAAAAACTTATTACAACACGATATTTCATTACCCAAATATCATTTAATTACTCCCGCATAATTAGAGCTTGAAAGTTATTAGTGATATTAACAAAAAAGTTATTTTTGATTGATCTACGATAGCAAACATCTGCAACTTTAACATCAATAAAAAGTGCTTATGATTTAATGAGTCATTTTGATATTGCTTATTATAATCTGAAATCAAATAATTGTAAATCTTATGACCCCATCGAGAATAAGTGGTTTTTTTTAGAAAAGCTTACACTACCTCCATCTCAAAGATGTATTCGACTTTAATTAAAATAATAGACTCATCTGAGTAAAAAAATGGATCATATCTTTGGTACATTATGAAATAACTTTTTTCCCACCAAGAGGCTAGAGCAAAAAATGTCCATTGTTATTATCATGCTCAAGTAATTTCTTTTAATTGTTTTTATATGATTACGAATTTTTTAAAGGTCATTTCTAACACTTTTCTGAATGAAAATGGCTAAAACAGGGAAACAATCAACAATTTGATCTTCCTACAAAAAAGAAGAGTGAAATTTGCACAATAATGTATACTAGTGGTACAACTAGTGAGCCCAAGGGAGTATTGATTTCCAATGAGACTGTTGTCACTGTTGTATCTGGCATTAATTTCTCATTGCAGAGCATAAATGAAGAGGTTAGTTCAGATTTCATGTACTATAAATCATAATGGCTTAATGGGTGTTTTCAACGTAACATTTTAAAGTAGTTGTTAGTAGTTTATTAATAAAATCAAAAATAATCTTTTTACTAGTCTTATCACTACAAGGGTAAGGTTGCGTACATTCGAACCCCACAAGCCCTACCCTAGGTGAGGTAATGGAATGTGGGTACTAGGTAGTAGTTTAACGAGACTGAAACTCTACTTATAGAAAAAATATTTCTATTATTGTTTGGTAAAGTAATTGTTTAGGTTAGTGGTGCATATATAGTTGTTTTCAGTAACGTTACAAGTTGTAGCATTTCAAAGTCATAAGTAACGTCTTTTCGATTTTCACTACATAAACATCTATCATAGTCGTTTTTAACAAACAGTTTTAATTCGCACAGCTAATTAGACGGTTAAATATAAGTTTAACAACTACAATTATACAGCCACATTTACTTACAGCTAACTACTTTGACTACTAAAAACTAGTTCCCATTGTTTGTTGAACTCTTCCGAAAATGACAGTTAAGGCAGGATGATGTATACCTCTCATATCTTCCTCTAGCACACATCTTCGATCGAGTGGTCGAGGAATTATTCATCTGTACCGGTGCATCAATAGGATATTGGCGAGGAGTAAGTGAAAATCAAGAAGCATTACACAGAATATGCAAGTTTTTGAACACAAACACACACTTATTTTCTCAGTTTTATGCATACAGGATGTGAAACTGCTGTCTGAAGACATCAGAGACCTGAAACCGACACTTCTTTGTTCTGTTCCACGCGTTTTAGACAGGATTTATTCAGGTAAGCATCAGAATTACTGCAATAATACTTCATCTATGGAACACACAAATTCTAAATTTAGAAAGTTTTATAAATTTCTGGTGTGTGAACATGATAATGTCTACTGTTGCACATACTATTTCTGTAAAGTTTGATGATAAGTGATATCCTGACAACTATTTCTGGTGTGATATCAGGTTTGATGGAAAAGATATCTTCTTCTGGGTCTCTGAAGCGTACATTATTCAATATCGCCTACTCCTAGTAAGTTCACGTAACAGCGACATTACCTTACCTTCCAACACGAATGATCAGCTGGTTATTATCATCCATAGGAGTTATCTTATTTGATAAGCCGATTAAATTTAGTCTATTATAATCTAAAATCATTACCTGAATTTATATCATAAATTTGATCACCTTTGTTTTGGAAATTGCAGCAAACTAACTAATATGAACAAAGGATTTAAGCAGGAAGAGGCATCCCCTCTTTTTGATAAGATTGTGTTTAGTAAGGTAATATGATTTGTTTGATGTAAGAGTGTAGACTGATTCATGTATCCTTGAATCTCTTATTAGAAAATACGACAATAATATTTTAATTTCAAGAAATAATAAATGGTAAAATAATATAGTAAAATTAAATACTTATGTTTCCAAAGCAAAAATAATATTAAATTAAATAAATTAAATATAAAATTCTTTCTTATATACAGCCTTAAGAAATATGATTTAATAAATATGCCCTTTAACAAATTTAAGTCGGATGAAATCTTTGTTCTCTTTGTGGCCTTAGGTCAAAGAAGGTCTTGGAGGAAGACTTCGTTTGATCCTTTCCGGAGGAGCACCTCTTGCTTCCGGTGTCGAAACATTCCTGCGTGTAGTGACTTGTGCGCATGTGCTGCAAGGATATGGTATGCAATATTCTATTTGTAGTCCCTTCGTTTTTTTAAAAAGTTTTCATTTGTCATTTTTAAGTGTTTTATTTGTTATTCTCATAAAAAATCTTTTTATTTATATCATAAATTTTTAATAAAAATAACCTCATTCTTTTTCATTTTAATATTTTAATGATGCTTATAGTTTTTACTTTTCTTCCATTAACTTCATTTTAACATTTTTATATTTCTAATGGTTTCCATATGTTTTTTACTAATTTTATAAAAATACTTTTTATTAGTTTTGGTCATCATATTTTTTCCACACTTTCTTTAAATATTTTTTTAATGTTTATGGTCCTTATTTTTCCTCCATCAAATTTATTATTCAATAAAACAATATATTCACTACGTAAAAGGTTCTATTTTCCTTAATTCCCGTAAACTTTCCTTGTCGGAACTTCATTTGGAACGGAGGGAGTATTAACCAAACAATACAACTCTTGCACCAAATAATGAACTACTATCAGTAATAGACAGAATCATACAATTTAAACCCTTTTCCTTTCCCATCCATTATTTTATCTTTCATAATTCTTTACAAACTTAAAAGTACTTGGAAGTTCAAGAATTAACAAAAGATTCGAGAAAAAAGAAATTTATTTATAATTTCTTAACTATTTGGTTTTTCCTGTATCATAGGTCTTACAGAAAGTTGTGCAGCTTCATTCATTGCACAACCTAATGATATGTCAATGATCGGAACCGTGGGCCCTCCTATGCCAAACGTTGATATCTGCTTAGAATCCGTGCCAGAAATGGGGTATGATGCTCTTTCCAGCACTCCACGTGGAGAAATATGCATTCGAGGAAAAACCCTCTTCACTGGTTACTATAAACGAGAAGACCTCACAAACGAAGTCATGGTTGACGGATGGTTCCACACAGGTAATCTGTTAGAGTATATATAATATATCTTGAGGCCTCAACCGTCAGCTTAAACTTTTGATTGAGTTGGTTAATTCCTTGACATGGTATTAGAAAGCAATGTGACAGAAGGTCACGAGTTTGAATCTTAACCACCCCTTATTTAATGTGGAAATATTTAATGCTTATACACATTCACACTTTAAGCCCAAAGGGTTCTCGTTTGAGAGGGCCTGTTTGAGTATATAATATATGTTGGGGTCTCAATCATCAATTTAAGCTTTTTGTTGAGTTTCCTTGATACAGTTTCAGAAGCCAACGTGACAGAAGGTCATTGGTTTGAATCTCAATCACCTCTCATTTAGGATGGAAATATTCAGCGCCTATATGCATCCACACTTCTAGCCCAAAGGGCTCTCGTTTGAGAGGACTTGTTAGCGTATATAACATATATTGGGGCCTCAACCATCGGCTTAAGCTTTTTGTTGAGTTTCCTTAACATGGTATCAGAAGCCAACATAATAGGAGGTCACTAGCTCGAATCTCAACTACCTCTCATTTAAAATAGAATATTTAGCGCCTATGCGCATCCACACTTCTAGTTAGTCAAAAGAATTCTCATGTGAAGGGACGTGTTATGCCTCAACTATCAACTTAAATTTTTTTATTGAGTTGGTTCCTTCACATAATCTTATATTCTTCTTGGTATAAGAAATTTGTTCTTTTCTTCTACATTTGAAATCTGTAAAAAACTATTCAGGGGATATAGGAGAGTGGCAACCAGATGGATGCATGAAGGTCATTGATCGTAAGAAAAACATCTTCAAGCTCTCACAGGGTGAATATGTGTCAGTTGAAAATTTAGAGAATACTTACAGTCTTGCTTCAGAAATTGATGCGGTACACACCTGATCTATATGCTATACATTGGAATATGGCTTATTAGTGCTGAATAGGTTATTAGAACTTTTTAGGAAAATTTCATATGGTAACTCTGAATTTTTAACTTTTAATGTGGTAGACAAACATTTTTGTTAATCCACGTGGTAACTTTTTTAACTTTTCCACGTGGTAGACAAAAAGTAAGTTTTATTGTTAACTTTACGCTATTTTTACGTAACGTAATGACATCTTTTTCAAATAATAAATTTCGATCGTGATCACCCTAACGACCACATATTTTGAAATTCCGTCGAAATAAGTACTTAATTTAATCAAAAACTTAATATTTTGTTTACCACATGAAAAATTTGGAAGCTCCAGGGCACCAAGTGGATTTAAAAAATATTTGTGGAAAAGCCAAAACTTCAGGACCGGGTCACCACATGGAATGCAACTTAACGGTCTTTATTTGAATTATATAATAGACTAACTTAACCTAAAAATTTAAAGAGGAAATGAACATGAATATAAGTTTGCAAATAAGTATCTCACTAATCTAAGTATGTATACTTGTTTCAGATTTGGGTTTATGGAAATAGCTTCCAATCGTTCCTCGTTGCTATTGTCAACCCTAACAAACAGGCTCTTGAACGCTGGGCAGCTGACGAACATGGAGTTGTAGATGATTTCAGTTCATTGTGTCAAAACCCTCAAGCAAAGGCCTACATCCTTACTAGACTTAAGGAGATTGCCAAAGAGAACAAGGTATATGTCACCCAAAATTGTTAAAATCGGGATTAGAATTATCGTTCATCGAGATAGGATAGAATCGTAGGATCGTAAGATTATACAATAAACCTGAAGTTGCTATCTAGTTATAATTGTTCATCTCAAAAGTTTAAGTTTATGAATTAAAATTTCATTCACTTCATCTTTAAGAATGAAATAGAAAACCATTCAATAATTACTTTAAATCTTCCGTTGAAGAAACATATTTTTAAAATTACGATGTTGGATCGCTAAATCGAAAAAAATTAAATGAATAATTGAGAATAAATTTGTAGAATCGAATCGTTATGGTATTATGATTCTACCTCTACAAATTTTATATTAATAAGAATCGTAAAATTCTATTAACTTATGATTCTACCTACGATTCAGATCGCTAACTTGTTTTTTGGATAGTAAAATCATAAAATTGTACATAAGAATCGTGATTTAAAAAAAATGATGTCACGCCATTCCCTTGGTTTTTCCACACCTATCTTTTCAATAACAATTTCAAAAGGTTCAGAAAACGTAAAAACTACTAGACCCATAGTCACTCTATATTAGACATAGGTTGCTCTAGTGGTTAAAGATTCAAGATAGAGTAAATCCCTTATAAAAATTCTCTTATGGTATTCGATGTGATTTTTTCGTCACCCCTTGCAGTTAAAAGGTTTTGAAGAAATCAAGGCCGTGCATCTTGATCATATACCATTTGACATGGATCGTGATCTCCTAACTCCAACTTTTAAGAAAAAGAGGCCTCAATTACTTAAGTATTACAAGGTAACACCTAGAAATAACTAGTTTTACTCAACGTACAATATGTAATCGGTCTCTAACAACTCTGCTCCTACAGGATACGATTGACAACTTATACCAAGAACGAAATGAACAACGACAATCATATTAGAACATCAGCCATCTGCTACGAATCAGACAATGGACATCCTCCATCTAAGATCCATCTCTTGCTTAAAAAGTTATTACAATGATCATATAATGTAATCTTTCGGATTATATGAGATATATTTTATGTGTACATCTACATTTTTCTTCGTTTTTCACTTGAAATAATGTTTTGTTTCTTCAATTCTTTACAAACTCCACCAAAGATTACTTGATTCTTTTAGATAATATAGTATAGTAATGTCAAATAGGGGTGTTTAATGGGTCGGGTCCTCATTTTGAGCCCTTATCCGGCCCATTTTAGTAGGGCTTTATACCAAAAACAGGCCGAGCCGAAACATGCTCTATTATAATTAAAATGAAAAGGGCTATAAAAGGGCTTAATTAGGGTTGAAAATAGGCCTTTGTATATAGCATAATTAATAGATAACATGTGGATTAAGAATTAATACAAATTAAAATAAATTGTAAATAGTGTTAAAAAATCAAATGAGACAAAGTCACTTAAAGGAATATCAAAGAACTATTAAATTGTTGTTTTATAAAAGAGAAGGTATAAGGGAAATTTGGAATAATTCGAAGGTTTCAACTTGTTCAGCAAAAAAAACCCATCCAAATACTACCTTATGCGAAATACTAAAAGTGTCCTTCACCTTTATATCATAATCACGAAAAATAAGATTATAATGTAAAATACAAGGCATGCTTACTCACCTTCTTAACAATATCCACCACGTCAAGATGTCGCTTTATAATTTCCCTAGGAAGCATATTAAGCACACTCTCATCATCAAATTAAACCTCTTGTTTTAATTTTTAGCGTTTTAGCTTAAAAAAACTTTTAAGTTGACTTTAATGCAATTTAACAAATAATTTTTTTTATTTATTCAAACAATTTAAAAGCCAAAAGTTAAATAGTTAGCTAATAAATAAAAAATTATCTGTCAAACACATAGGATTGAAATCATGCATGCAGAAGCATTATTCTACACATGCATTTGACATAGTAGTACAACAAGTACGTACGATGCCAAAACCTCAATCTTCAAAGTCTAGAATCCGCTATATGAACCAATAAGTCCCAATCACAACAAGAATGAATTTGAAAATATGTTAAAAGATGTGAACATGACAAAATTTTACAAGAACAACTAAAAAAATTTGAAGAAGTAGAGAGGAGGAGAATAATTAAGTTAGTAAGATTTTAGAGAGAAGATGAAGAAAAAGGTAAATGATTTGAAGAATGAAATGGTAAGTTAGGTTTGAAGAATGAATTTAAAAAGATTTAAATTGGAGTCCAAAATATAATTTCCGGGTAAAAAATCTTAGACTTTATCGCCTATTTTGTCGCTAAAATGAATTTTAAAAGTGTTGCAGTCCTTATGATAAATATACATATACATATACATATACATATACATATACATATACATATATATATATATACATATATATATATATATATATACATATATATATATATATATACATATATATATATATACATATATATATATATATACATATATATATATATATACATATATATATATATATATATATATATATATATATATATATATATATATATATATATATATATATATATATATATATATATATATATATATATATATATATTGTAGGTACCTTCGACATTTAAAGCTTAATGTCAAGAACAAAGCGTATGTTGAGGCATCAATCTGTAATGCATATCTTACAGAAGAAGTATTATACTTTGTCTCGCTTTAGTTTGGGCCAGACGTTCGATGTAGAGTTAGAGATGTTCCTAGAAATAATGACGGAGGCTTTAATAACGTCAGATCGGGTGTTCTGTCCATATTCACATATCCAATCAAATTCTTGAATTTCAATCTCATTGCTGCAGAGGGAGGAGGAATCGCTACCAGGGGGAAGAAGAAGGTGCAGCTGAAGTCACCTATATCGGCGGGTTGGTTTCTGCGAGCCAGACGTTGTGCATTTTGGTATAAGTTATAATTTCTTTAAGTTTATATATTTACTTTATTTTTATTTTTTTTGTTATAGATTGAATAACCATTCATGAATTTAATCAGGAGCAAGAGCAACAAAAGGACCCCTTCTTCTTATGAGTTGTTTTTTCATACTCATAAAGAGCGAACCAGAGATGGTTTGCAGTGAGTCAATGATAAGGCCGAGGCGATAAATGTAAGTATAAGTTTTTATCTACCTTGTTTTGGTTAGCATCTTTTGGTTGGTTACTTGTTGTGGATTATATTATATATATACATATATTTTAGAAACATTCTTTAGATTAGCTGATGTTGTATGTTGAGGAAATGCTGGATTTTTAGCTGTTTTGGATTCAAACACATATTATTTCTATATTGGTTTACATTTCAGAGGTTACTTAAGTTTCGATTTTGTTAATTTACAGAGGAAAATCTGTCGAATTTTTTTCAAATAGTTTATTTGAATGTTTATAATTATGATTTGTAGAATGAATATAAGCACTTCATTGCACCTTTCCCCGTAGATGCGCCTATCGATGATTCGAACGATGCCTATTTTAAGGCCATTAAAACCATCGAATCACAGGCGCCCATGAAGAACAAGCCCTTTAAGGTTGTCTTTGATGTTGGTGATGCGGCACAACATTATTATGCTGACGTTGTGATGCCGCAATCTCAACACCAAAGCGCTCCTCCTCTGGCACAAATGATGAATGAGAGGCTCGATCATCTGCAACGAGTCATGAATAATATAGATGAACGCCTTAACGATGTCATTTTAAGGGAAGAACATCTGGCCCATGTGGAGTAGCAATGCCAAATGAGGAAAGAGGTAAACCAATTGCTTGAGTTTGTGCGCACTCTTTTCAGGCAGAACAACCTAGCTTCTCAATAACCTCCACCCTAGCTCCTAGACCATTGTTTTTAATTTTTGTAAAATTTGTATTGTATTTGAAACAATTTGGGTTTGTATATGTTATTTGTCAAACAATTTTATTTAATTGTTAATTTGTATAAAGATTTAGTTTCATTTGTATTTGACCTTATATATTTATCGTTTTATTGTTTTGTTTGATCGATAATTTATTTTATTGATATTCCATATTTTATTTATATATTTGATAAAATAATTAATCTGGTCAAAGCCATTGACCACATTTGACCAGATTTATTATTTTAATAATAAAACATTTCGACTGAATACCGACTAAAAAATGGTAGGAAATTAGTCGGAAAATATAACCGCAATTTCTGGTAAAAATCAATTCAAATTTGATATTTAAACTTTCCTACTAAATTCCTACTACTATTTACTCTGAAAATAGTAGGCAAATTTAACCACCTTTTTCGGTAAAATTAGGTCAAATTATAATTTGAACTTTCAAGTTAAGTTTAACTGATAGTTTATTGTTTTGACCGGCATGTCATTATCAATCATAATCAATGTATCCCGCTAATAAAAATTATAATCAGAATCTGAAAAGAATAAAAAACAACAAATTATACGCATAAAGGAAATGCGACAAAGTATGAACAACATGTGGCCTCTAAACTAAGTCACCCTTATTAGCAGTCAAATTTAACATAGATATATAAAATATGATCAAGATTTAGTGAGAGTAGAAAGACAGTAAACCATATTCTTATCATAGGAGGTTACAGTCAAAGAGACCTTCAACACAAAAAGACCCGAAAAAGACGAGTTTGCAAATGTCGGGTCCATTTAACATAAAAGCTGAAGTCAAACTTACATGGCTGGCTGACATGTAGAGAAACAAATTGAAAACAGCTCCACCCCATATGGAATCAGTGATCAAGCCTGATGTCTTCTTAACTTCTTTGTGTAGAGGATAAATACGAATGATCCGTGGGATCCATTGCAAGAAAATCACTAAGTATAACAACCTCTTTGCAGACAACAAACTAACTCTAGACAGATTGTGAATAGGGACAGTTACTACTATCTCAAAACATTCAATATGAAACAAGAATTATTATCATTTTTTATAGATCATATATCATCGTACCTAATGTATTTTGTTTGTAGGAACTATGATTAGGGTCTTGGGAGGGATGAAAGAAGACAATCTATACACATGAAGGAGGATGTGGCAAAAGAGTCCCTTGTATCATCAACTAAAACACTGTAGTGTTAAGGAAACCAACTCAAGCAAAACCTTAAGCTAATAATTGAGGCCTCTGAATATATTATATACTCTGAAATGTGAATGTAATATATGTCCTCCTTATACATGGTGGTTGAATATTTCACTTTTTAAATGAGGGGTGGTTGAGATTTCTGATATCATATAAAAAACCAACTCAACTAAAAGTTTAAGCTAATGGTTAAGTCCACAAAATATGCTATATACTTTAACACAACAAAACACCTAGGAAAGAGATAACACGTTGACCTTTGATACCATGTAAAGGAAACAACTCAACCAAAAGATAAAGCTAATGGTTGAGACGCTAAGAATTGTTATATACTCTAACATGAGACATAATACCTGAGGAAGAGGTAGCACAGCCAAAATATGAACAATGAAGTAGGATGACAGATATGTTTTGGCAATCGTTGCAGGCTGATCGGTGAGGCTGAGTCGAGATGAAGACGAGCCAGGCCCAATATACAACACTAGAAAGATATGCAATAGATAGAACAAATCTGTTGATGTGCGAAGAGTAATTGCAATGATTCTTGAAAGTATCATCAATTTTAATGCATGTTTATCGACATCTATAATTTGAATGTAGAAGAAAAATGGATCACAATTCAATGCAAGAAAACACAACACCAAAAATATTTTGTTCCATGACGGAGGAAGAGAGGCATGACACAAAAGAGTGCGAATGATATTATTTATGGATCGAATTTTTCGTTCGGATTTGCCATTTTGGGATGATGTGTAAGGACAAGAAAAACGAAGTGAAATGCCTCAACTAGTGCAAAATTGACGAAACATATTATTGTCAAATTCACCCCGTTATCGCATTGGAAAGATTTTATATTAAGCTCAAATTGGGTGTTAATAAAAGTATGAAAATTCACAAACACATCATAAACTTGAGATTTGCGATATAACGGAAAAGTCCACAAAAAATTAGTATAATTATCAAGAAAAAGAACATAATATTTATATCCCGATGGACTAGAGATAGGAGATGTCCATAAATCACTATGAATAATATCAAAAGGTTTAGAACTCATAGCCATAGAATTAACAAAAGGTAATTGGATGTGTTTCCCTAAAGGACAAGAATGACAAACAAAATGAGGATCTTTATTACATTTAATTAAACTAGAGGAATACAAAGAATTTAAAACCGCATTGCCCGGATGTCCTAAACGGGAATGCAAAATACTAGAGGAAAAAACGGAAAAAGCTGATGATATTGAGGATGAAGGAGTAGCTCCATGTGCGGATGGAAAAGGATAAAGATCACTCGTGCTATTAGATCTCAGGACGATGCTCCCCGTGGCCAAATCCTTCACAGAAAGCCAAAAGGATCAAATTCAACGGAAACCATATTATCATGAGTGAATTTTCGAACGGAAATGAGATTTTTAATAAGTTTAGATGCATGTAAGACATTTTTGAGGGAAAGGGATTTTTGGGAAAAAGGAAAAGAAACATGCCCGTGACCAAGAACTGGAATTAAATTACCATTACCGACAACAATAGCATTATTAAATTGATGCTTTAAAGGAAAATAAGGAAAAAGAGTACCTTGAGAACGAGTCATGTGGGATGTGGCACCGGTATCCATATAAAATTGCTCATCCGGAGTAGATAAAGAAAGAGTGTTCATTGCATGATCGATGTCCGTAGGAATAAAATTTGAAGAATTATTAGTCCCGGTGTGATAGCTTTGTGCCGGACGTGGCCCAAGAACACCATCAGAATATCCATTGTTTGTAAATTGAGAAGCCCAAGGTGTAGTAGGAAAGGGGGCAGCAGGCTGGGCCCAAGTATGTCCAGCCCAAGAAGGTCTCCCATAATAAGAAGAAGAAGGAGAAGGACTTGGGCCAGAATAATGTATGTTGGGCCGAAATGAATGGGAAGCAGTAGGCCTAGGATGGGGTTGCTGCCAGCGTCCATACCCACTGGTGGAGCCATGGTGGTTGCCACAGTGGGTCAGGCCACCACGACGGGAGTGGCGGTGTCCACCACGGTGGTGAGAAGGGCCGCGGTTGATAAATGGAGTGGAATTTTCAGAAAAAGTACCTTTGTTTGAAGCAAGAAGAGCCGAATCTTGAGCGGGAGAAGTATGCTTATGATAGATCGTTCTTCCAATTCCAACATAGAACGAAGAGTATCAAATGAGGGAATAGGATTCATATGTTGAACCAAAGACCGAAAAGTTTTGTACTTCGAAGTTAACCCATGAAGAACTTGAAGAGCCAAGCGATTGTCGGTGATGGAAGTACCAAGATTATTAAGAGAAGTGGCAATACTTTCAATTTCATTGCAATAAGACTTTACATTGGAAAAGGTGGATAAAGAAATGTCATTAAATTGAGATTCAAGATGAAGGATTCGGGATGTCTTATTATTTTGAAAATTGTTCTCAAGACGAGTCCAAACATCAAAGGCACAATCATCGGGACGAACTATAGTTTGAAGAAGAGAGGGATTAATAGACCCATAAATCCATGTTCTAACAATGTCATCAAGACGTTGCCAATCGGAATCTTTAGGAACTAACACTTTAGAAGAGTCATCGGGAAGAATATGAGATTCCACAAGGTGAGCACGACAATGAAGCTTGAATAAAGTGACCCAAGTATGAAAATTGGAACCATCTTCATTAAGTTGAATGGGAATACTTGTTTTAATGTTAGTAATCAAAGTAGCGGGATGAATTTTGGTGGGAGAGGCCATGAAGAAGAAAGGTTAAAGAAAAGAAGGAAGAAGAGAAAGACAAGGAGATAGAAAAGGGAGTCGGGATCAAAAAAACCGAAGCTTCTGATACCATGTAAGAATGACTCGGTTGCCTTTCTCATTAATGATAATGTCAATATATACAAGATTGTCACTATATTTTAGGAAATTAAATATTTCCTAATATTCTACATAATCACAAAGATTATACAAAATAATGCAAGAAATCAAAGAGATATTATTCTATGATATTCTAAGATATTCTAAATAATTCTAATATTCTAATACTGCTGCTGCACGCATCATATGATCAGAAGTCGTTGTTCCATTTACAACCCGCCCTCTGATCTGAAACATAATACAAATCATGAATCATAGTCAACTGTAAGTTGGGCCGACTTTGAGTTTTGAGAGGGCCAATTATAACCAACTGTAAGCGCCAAGCAGGCATACTAGTAGCCTGTCGCTATTTATTCTGTTTCATTGGATTTGCTATATTCTATTTCCCATATCTGAGAAGAATTGTAGCAAACTCAATTAGACATGAGCGCAAAAACACTACACAATTGACAATTAGTCCATACGATTAACCCATCTATATATACTTTCTTGGTTATGTTTTACTTGGTATTGCACAAGAATTAAGAAATTGGTATCGTTGTGTTATAAAGGCCATTAAAATCTTTAAAGAGATATGCGTAAAAAGGTAATAAGGTATGGGTTAAGGAAAAGGTACAGACAAATAGACATTTACATAGTTATTTTTTTACCAAAAATAATACTTCGTAATGTAGCAAATAATCTAAAACGGTTAAATAAGAAAAGTGTAGCAAGTATAATGGAACGAAGGAGTGTATGTATACCAACTAATCAGGAAGTGTATATCAACTAGTCTTGTATGAGAATGTATCATCATGAGACGAATCCTTATAATTAGTCTATTTCTCTAAGTAATTACTTTTAAATTGTAAATGATCACTTTAAGAATAAGTGATTATTTCAAGACAATAAAGTGTGACCACTTTAAAATTGGAAGTAATCAGTTCTTTAATGTACATTAAGTTTATCCAATAAAATAGTATTACTATGAACCATCTCATTTGAATATATATATATATATATGTGTGTGTGTGTGTGTGTGTGTGTGTGTGTGTGTGTGTGTGTGTGTGTGTGTGTGTGTGTGTGTGTGTGTGTGTGTGTGTGTTATGGATCATATGAAAACCAATTAAAATGATAAAATCTGAAAACAAGTGTACATAAAAGCTTAATTGATGTACATATTTTGGTGGCAATTTTGTAAATAATTGAACATTTTCCAAAAGGTATACATACATGTTTAAAAAGTATACATATTCAGATGACATTTCTGTAAATAATATGAACTTTTTTCTTTACAAAAAAATATACACCCTATAAGATAATATGTACACCTTTTACAATAATAATATGTATAATCTCAGTTTTATTTTCAGTTTTCACCACTTTAGTTGTTTTTACCTGATTCTATATAAATATATATATATATATATATATATAATAATAATAATAATAATAATAATAATAATAATAATAATAATATCTATATCTATGATAAATAAAAGTCTTTTCATTTACGTATAAAGGATAAAACTTCATTTTTTAATTTATGTTGTGACTCTTGATGAGGTTGGTAGACTTAATAAGATTTGCATGGTTTTCATTAAATATAGCTATTATTTAAAAGCATTGATTTTTACTAAATATTGCTATTATTTAGAGTTTAAGGTATTATTAAATTAACAATTGAAGGCTATTCCCACCAAATGCAAATAACAAGTCCCTTGATTACCTCCATTAAATTCTTAGAAAACCATAGTATATGGTTATTATTATTATTAACAATGTGAAAAGCTTAGATTATTCTATAAACTCTACTATATATTTATCAAGTTTCAAGACAAGAAGAAAGAACATCAGTTTTTTTCACACCTCAACTTTATTTCAAAAATGTGTAATTTGTTTATGTCATATTGTTATTTGTATCTTGAGAAGTTTAATGGATATATGGCTTACTAGATTTGGTTTTGGTGTTTATATTATATATGACAATAAAGGAGTGATGAGTTTTGTTATTTTATTTGTTTGTTATATGTGGTATTTTTTTTAATTTACTTTATTCTTCTTATTTCGGTACATTAATAGTTAGATTGAGATCAATAAATTTTCAATTTGGTACAATTTTAATTTATGTGTAAGTTATTATTAGTTTTTCATATTATACCCTTTTTGGTGTAGCAATTGGAATGCAATCAAATACATCTAAAACAATTTGATTTTATAAAACTGCTTTTTTAATAATGAAATTTTTTTATGAAATTTTTTTATGAAATTAAATTAAATAGTATAAAACACATTCTTATTGGTTTGTTTTAATATTCTATCATGATTCCATGATTTATTTTGGATTATTTGGTGCTAAATCATGGTTCTTTCATGGTAAAAAAAGATAGTTATATTCTTCATAAATTATTGCTAATATTTGCATGTCCTTTGACTCTTAGTTTCAATCAGATTTTATTGTAGAAGATGTCTTTAATCAATAAAACTAAGTCATATGATTCATAAATTATATATTGATTTTTTTGAGTATAATAATTAAGTAATAATTTTTTTTGTATAATAATTAAATAATTAATAAGTTTTTTGTGGGATAATAAAATAAAATAATTTAATTGTCTGTATTGATACTTATATATTTATATATACATAAATGTGTTATTATTGTTTAATCATGTTGATTACTTAAACTTTTTTTTTTTTGTAATTTAGAAACATTGGTTTAAAATATTTTATAAATATGTAATAACAAAATCTTTTGAATATCGTGCATAGCACGGGTAAATACCTAGTTATTGGTTATTTTGTAAACAAATTACACGCGCGCGCATATATATAGGAAGAAGATCAAGTGAGAACCATCCTTATATGAGAACCGTGGGAACTAATCTGTTAGATAAAAAAAGAGTTTATTTTCTACATAAAAAGATGTTACTTTTAGTAAAAAAGTGTTACATTTTTTTGAAAAAAAAGATGATACTTTTCAATAAAAAAAGTGCTACTTTCAGAAAAAAAAATTCAGAAGAAAACGCAAAAAAATGAGTTAATTTATATATAAAAAAGTGTTACTTTTCAGAAAAACGTGTTATTTTGTATAAATTTTTGTTTCGAAAAATATATATTTTTTCTAAAAATAACACTTTTTTGAAAAAAAGTACCAGCTTTATATTTATTAAAAAGTAACTTTTTTTGTCCAAAAGTAACACCTTTTCGGTGAACAAGTAACACATTTTTATCGGATATATTAGTTCTTACGATTCTCATATAAGTTTGGTTCTCACTGAAATTTGACTATATATATATATATATATATATATATATATATATATATATATATATATATATATATATATATATATTATCTTGTACATTGTAAATTATTCAGTTAAGATCAATAAAATTCTCTTGCATTTCAATCTCGTTGTTGTGCTTAACTTTCTAATATTTATCTATGTTGAACCTTCACAGTTCGTTTGGTTAGTTGTACTAAATGGTAGTAATGAAAATGATTTATGTTGTAAAATTTTCATCAAAATTTCCATTTCATTCCCATGATAATGAAACTTTAATAAAAAAAAAATTTTTTTTGTTTACCAATTTTCATTGCCACTTAATACGACTTCTCTCAATGGTAATGAGTTGGAATGAATTTTATGAAGAAAATTAGATAGTTAAAATTGGACAAGCATGACCATCAAGGTAGCCAAGAAATTTTTCAACTAAAATTACACTAGTTTTTCATTCTCATTAAAACTGTTTATTTACCACCTATCAAATGGGCCGTCAAAGTTTCAACAAAATAGTTTAAGTTAAAAGAGAAGTGTCCACACAACTAGAAAAGATCCACGTCTTTATTGATGGAAGCTACTAAAGTAAAGTTACTAATACGCCAATTATCATCATCACTATACACTTGCACATTAATTTATATCGAAACAAATTCAGCAATTACTATTTGCTGTTGTTGAAGAACTCCTAGATTAAATTTACAAAATCTATACTATTTGGTGAATATGGTGATACTCTACACATCAAGGGTACAGCTTGAAGCAACAATAACTATAAAGCTAAGAGTTTAGATGCTAATCACCTTCAGAAAGAAAATCAGGCTCAGTTGGCTTTTGCAGGCTGAGAAGGGGTGACCTTGGAAGAATTCTTGCATTTCGGGGACTATTTTGTCGCAGGTTACGAAGTGCATTGGCAGCAAACCTTGAGACGTAAATGGTGGCACCAAAGCTTGGTGAGCGTCCACCCTCCTTTGGTAGAGCGTATTCTTCAGCCTCTCGTATAGATTTCTCAAGCTTCCTTCTGCAGTGCCGCCTCCATGCTGCCTGTATAAAACAGGCTGCCCATGTTCTCCACTGCTGTGAATGAAACCTGAATGCATCACAATTGACAAGTGATTGTTTAAGTTAAAGAAATAGAATAGGGAAATTATCTCTACAATTACTGACTTTTATTAAGAATTAGAACTGAGCTTTGTATGGGCGTCACAAATTCACCATCGGTGCAACTATGTGTAGGAATTTCACTATTGATAAGACAATATAGGATTGAAGTCATGCTGAAGCATTTTTTTGCCCATGCATTAGGCAGAGTTCCGCAACAATGTCAAAGCCTTAATCCAAAAATTTGGGATTTGCTATATGAACCTATAATTCAGTTGGAGTGGTAGTTCACATGAAGTTCTTCGGGCTGATGAAAGAGAAAGATTTACCTAAACGTGTGTCGGAGCTGCTTGCTGTGAAGCCTACGAAATTGTAATGCCACAAATTTTAGATCATCAGGAAACAGCGCAAAGGCTTCAACTTCTGTCTCGCTTTTTACGGTCCTAGTTGAGATGGGCAGATTGGAATAAGAGTGTGGATCTAGGGCCCATGTGAGCAACTCTTCACCACAAAAATCACCAGCCTTGAGGGTAACTGAATTAAAGAAACCAGTTCTTCCACCATTTGTGGTCATAGTTAATAAGCTTCCTCTCATGATAAACAGCATCTCGTTAACAGGATCACCCTCGCGAACAATTTTGCTGTTCTCAGTATAAAGCATCGGTTTAAGACGATCACACAACGCATCTTTCAGTTGCTCGTCCATTTTCGCAAATATGGGAACCTATTGGAAAATATATCGCATAAATAAGAAAATTTAAAAGAACTTAAGTTAAGACAATCACGTTTTACACAAGCGGGATTGTGAGGAATTGGAGAAAGTGAAGATATGCATATCTAGTCGATGCACTCACACTCATTAGAAGATCCAAACAGAGATGCCGCTTGATGTCCCTCCTGAGATCCCTAGGAAGGTTACGAATTATACTCTCTTCATCAACACCTCTTTTTTCTTGCCAATCGTATTGTTCATACCTTCGAATCCTCTCTCTCATGTCCTCTGGAAGCAGACGATGAGACATCCATTGCTCTGCATCTCGTCGTCTGATTCTCATCCCCTCTACTCTTATGGTTGTTGATTGTAGGTATGTCTGTTTAACAAGTAGCCAGAAGAAACTTTTAATTCTTTAATTAAAACCAATTGCTCATGGAAAGTGGAATAGCTAAAAAAATGAAGATACTCCCTTCGTCACCTTGAGTTTGCCCCATTTAGTATTTTTATGTAAGAGCTTTTTGTTTAGTAAGGGGCAAACTCAAAGGGATAATGGGACTCTATCCGGTCAGAGAAGCTTATGCTCTGTCACTCACCTGCATGTTTCCAATAAGCAAGGAAAACAGGACCAGTCCAGCTACACAAATGAAAACTGCAAATAAGTTCTCCCAAATGAAAGTACTTGTTTTCAGATTTTGTCCAAGAGAGCTGCAAGCGAAGTTTGATGTTAATTTAATAGCACTTGCATTTCAACCATTGATTAGATATAGGTTATGGCCCCCAATGCATCTGTTGTAAGTGATTCGCATTTAAATGAGAATACGCTTCTTTTGGTTTCTATAAGTCTCTATAAATAAAGAGGCATAAAGGAGAAAAGTATGGTGTGATGTCATTTTCATTTAGGAAGTTAAATTTATGTCTCTATTTCCGGATACATAAAGGGGATCACACAAAATAGAAAACATTGCATTTGGAACGTCTAACTTACGCTTCCAATCTAAGAGATTTTCCAAAATTAAACATGACTACCATGAATCATAAACAAGGTATGTTGTTTGATATTTTTATATATTATTTCATGGATTTACATGTATTTATGGGCATTATTGTTTAAGTATAAATTCTAATACATCATATTTGGTAGCTTAAAAGAGTTTGCAACATCTCAAAATATGCATATATCATAAAACATGAACCAAATCTACTTCAGTAATTACTGGATTGATTAACTGGCTAATTAAGTGCTTACCTGAGATTTCGAAGGCCCCACCAGAAACAGTAAAATAGTTTTTTCCAAAAATGAGTGGATTGCACAACTTCTGATTGAAGAGCATCATAAAACAAGCCAAAGTTAAAAACACTGAAATCAGTTATTTCATCAGGGTCTACTAGCTTGCAGTAAGAACTGTTGAATGCTGAAGCTCTGTGTTTGTCGTTGCAATACAACGACAGATGGTTACATCCTTCCCCAATACATGAAATATGCCAGCATTTTCCTTGCCGATCTATAGAAAAAAGATACCAAACTGCTCCAAACACCTGCATTTTCACTCCAAAAGAGTTATTTGATGTGAACAGCAGATAAACTCAGACCCTTCTGCTGGCTTGCAGCACAGCGAAAGACTTGTATGAGCATTGGGCAGACTGACAGACTGCTTTGAATTTTATATGAAATGCTTATTTTTGATGTAGCATATAACATACAGTCAATATACATTTTATATAGCAGTTTGGTAATAAGAATCATAATGACAGAGATTTGACGAAGTCATAAAGACAATGTAATGGACATTAATAAGCAGTTTGAACTTACATGGCTTGCTAGCATGTACAAGAACAGATTGAGAGCAGCTCCAGCCCAAGCTGTTTCAGTAATTATGCCTGATGTCCTTGCTACTCCCTTGTATAAAGGAAAAATCCGAATGAACCGTGGGATATATTGGATGAAAATCACTAATTTCAACAAACCCTTTGAAGTCAAACGACCTCCACCCATCAACTTTGGAAAGATAATCAAAACTGACATCTGGAGAAAAAGAAAAACATGTCGACATGAGAAAAGAACTAATTTTTGACCAATCCTATAAGCAAACAATGATGTATCCTTTTTTATTGAATAATTGCAGCAATAACATAGAAGAATGAGTACCTGAGGTAAGGGTAAGACAGCAAGTATGTCCACAAAGAAGTAAGAAGAGATATATCTTTTAGCTATAGCAGCATGGTCTGTGATTAATTCACCTCTTCCAAGCACTCGAGATGGAGGAGCAACAAAGCCAGTACGGAACTGCAAGATAATATGAAGTATATAGAACAAGTCTGTAAACGTGCGAAGAAAACAAGCTATGATTTCCAAGTTCACGTCCAGCTTGAGGCATTTCTTAGCACCATCTATCACAGGGATGTAAAGGAATAATGGGTCGCAGGCCATTGCAAGAAAACATGAGATTAGAAACATCTTATTCCATTTCTGTACCAATGGCCCCTGGGGATCAAGAATAATCTCCTGCTTTCCCAGCTTCTTAGTAGATTGATTCTTGAGCACCTTAAAGTTCAGAGATTCTCCAAAGGTTCTCATTCCTGGAGAACCTCTCTGAAATCCTCGACGGATAACATCAAAAGCTGAGCCGAATTGTGCTACATTCTCAGGATGTGGCAATGGTCTTTGAGTAGGATAAAGTGGTTGATCGGAACTAGTTGACCCTTCTGAATTGCGACCCTCAAACCTGAAAAAAACATGCAATGTGGCTAAATCTAACTTAGAACAACAGCCGTATTGGCGAAGTTTGGTAAATGGCTTTTTAGTTAGCTTTTAGGTTCTTTTGGCTTATGGCTTTTTCGGTTGGACAAAAAGCCAAAAAAAGTGTTTTATAAATGATTTTTCACCAAAATGAAAAAGCTAACTTAGTTTTTCAATTGCTTTTGGCTTGTTTTTCTACTTTTTTTCTTTAAGACTTTGATAAACAGCGAACAACCAATATCTAATTTTACTGAACATCTTCCTAAACAACTAGCTTACAAAACCAAAAAGACAACCAACATGCTCAACACTTCTAGCTGGTCAAACAAGCCAACTAAAAAAAGCCAACAGTCATTTGCCAAACACCCTTATACGAATATATTTGACGGAAAATCTCAAATACTTACACATTAACCAGACTAGTTAAATTCAACTATCAAGATTCAAGACTAGGGAGCTAGACCCAGATTCAGACCCTAATATTGGACACAGACTCGGACCCAGATTCATAGGGTCTGAAAAATTTAGACTCGTACCCAGAACTTTAGGGTCTGACGGTTCTAGGATTTTGATATAAGTCCAAAACAATTTTATTTTATTTTCTTGAATTTTTTTTAAACATATATACAAATTTTCAACCATCCGTATACAATTATTTAAACATTTTCGACTAAAAAGGATCTTGCCATACTTTATACTAATTGAGCGAATAAATATATGAATCTTTTCAACATACAAGTTCTTATAACGAAATATTTATCAAGTCTTTTAATTTTAAAAGTATAAATACAACTACCACATTTCAAATTACATGAACCGACAAAGTTTAAAATCACTTAATATTCAGAAACAAAACGAAATTTCAAATCAAACAATTAAATACACATGATAGTTAATATATAATTTGAAAAAAAATGGTGCATATGGGTCCATGGGTCGGATTTGGGTCTCAAACGTGTGGACCCGGACTCGGACCCGGACCCGAAGGTCATGGATCCAGATCCCACCCAAATCCATAGGGTCTAAAAATAGGTGGATCTAGAGTTCTAGACCCTTATAATTAGGGTCGGGTCGGGTCGGGTCTAGATCCTTAAGGTCCAAAACCCATGCCCATCCCTATTCAAGACCCCTTCCCTACACTCCTATAGATAACTCATGTAGTAAAGATGGTTTTACACTATCGTTTGACAGTATGCTAGAAGCCTAGTGCTCGTCTGGATATGTGCACAAGTGTCAGAATGGTAGAAGAGGCTGCAGGGGCTGCTGCTGTTTTGTGGGGGTGTCCAAGTTGAAGTTGAGACACGACCTTGATGGTGCCTTGTTTTATTTGCAGATACATAACAGTGGTGGTTTTGTGGGTTTTACTATGAAGTGCCCTTAGCTTTAGCAATATGTTTGTGGACCTATATAAGGTCATTAGGAAAGCTGGAGAAAGCAGAGTTGTCTCCAAGAAGAGCCTAAACTCAGAGGAGAATGTTTCATAGAAGAGAGCGAGAGTGAAGCTCATAAGAGCACTGAGAGTGAGAGCTAATTGAGGGTTATCTATGTTAGGAGAAAACCTATGTTGCTCGGACTCTTCATCTTGCTTCATGTACCCATGTCCGATCCTTGATGCTAAGACATTGGTATGGCACTTGGCACTTTATTTTAGGCGTAAAATTGAATATTTAGACGTATACGACACTTGAACTCGTACCAGTATCCGACATCAATACTTGAGTCCAAGTAACATAGGAGCAAATTATGAGATCTTGTGATTTCATTTGGAGTGTTTGTAATGGCTATTTTTTCGTGGTTACTGCAATAAATGAGAATACAATGAAACCCATGCGAAAACACTAGAAAATTACCTTACACCTCTGTCTCGATTGTCGTTCATATAATTCATAAATTGAGATAGCTGCAAACCTCCTGACATGATTATAGGCTTGTCCTGAACCAGTTCACAATTTGCACCTTATCTAAAAGCTAGAGATGGCACCCTCCGTTACTTAATTTGGCCCTGCCACATATAGATATTCAAGTTTAGAATTTTATTGCAATGGCTGAATAATACTAATAGTTTAGGCCTCATCACTTTTCTTCATGTTTCATAAACCAAATCCGTCCAGTATCATAAGGATCAAGGGAGAAGTCTCAACTTACATGTACACTCAATCACTTCCCATCCCATTTGAGTTATGATATGAGTGCTAGTCAAACACATTTTTACTTCCTTACACAATATTCTACCCCCTCTCATATTTACACTATGGTTTCAAGTACAATCAATGAGTGCCAACTAAATATAAATACGTGAAATAACTATGAACAAAAGTATCCGTCCAGATAGGCATGAGTTTTGAGCTTATTTATGTTTGCAACGATAGCAAAAGCCCAAAATAATTGTAGAGGTGTGACTGTGTGAGGATGAGAACTAAGATAGGGATTAAACATTTTAAAATACTATGTAACAACTTCATTAAGACGTTTAAAAAATAATTATGTAAATAATACTCCGTCCGTTGATTAAAGTTGATCTATTTGTCATTTTGGGTTGTTCTATTTGTTATTTCCATTAATAATCGTTCTGATTTATATTATAAATTTTGAATAAAATTAACCTTATTCATCCTCATTTTAATATTTTAATAATGTTTATGGTCCCCACATATATTTCACTAACTTCATTTTCACATTTTCATTATTGTTTATGGTCCTCACATATTTTTCATAAACTTTATAAAAATATTTTATAATAATTATATTTTTTTCTATTAAATATCTTTTAATATTTTTTTTACATGGTTATGGTCCTCAGTTTTGCTTCATTAAATTTATTATTCAATAAAATAATATTTTTTTTGTTCCTCAAAGAAGTGTCTATTTCTTATTTTAGGTATTTTATTTGTTATTCTCATAAAATATATTTCTATTCGTATCATAATATTTTGGACAAAAAATAGTCTTGTTCATCCTCGTTTTAATATTTTAATAATGTTTATAGTCCCCACATATCTTCTACTAATTTTATTTTAAAATTTTTATATTCCTTGTGATCCCCTTGTGTTTTTCACTAACTCTATAAAGATATTTTTTTATTAGTTGTGATCTCCATATATTTTCATTAACTTTCTTTTAATATTTTTTAAATATTTATAATCTCTACTTTTTCTTCATTAAATTTATTATTAAATAAAATAATATTTATATTCTTTAACTCTCAACATTTCTTGTTAGAACTTATATAAGTAATGGGGGAGTATATCCATAATTTATTCGCAGTAAAAAACTTTAAAAAATTGATGTCTCGCAAGGACCATCACAATTTTTAACGTCGGAAAAAGAATGGTAGTGGAAATATTGTTGGTATTCTTGATCAAAGAAAAATTATCTAATACTCCTACCTGATAGTCTATAGGTTTGCTTCTCATAGAAGCAATAACCTAATTAAAAATTATAATTTGATAATTAACAAATCAATTAAAATATGAAATTGCTTTTGAATTACTACTTACTCTTTCTACTACTGTAAAATAATTAATAAAAATATCAGCTTACACTATTACAGCAAACTACGACGCAGAAAATGGCCGCAATTCAACGAACACCTAACCATCCTGTAAAAAAAATCCAAAAAATTATTTGAAATTGCAGCGAATTATTATGCGCCAGAAGCAATTTCACATCAAAACGATTAAGTAAAAATGATCCAAAATTCACTAACCATTGTAACCAGAACGAAAAATTAATGATCAACAAAAGTGAATTGTCGCTAAAAAAACTAAAAATTGAAGTGTTGAACAATGAACTAAGCTTAATAAGTTCGAAAATGGAGGAAATGAGGGAGAAATGAACTGCGTACTAGTAGTTTATATGGAGACTGGAGTATATTGAGGGAAATTGGAAGGAAATTTCGTGGATAAAGGGGTTATTAATTTATGAAATAATGAAATTGCCTCTCGTTTTTTAGGGGGAAAATTATTATATTTCTTTATGAATTAACTACTCGCCTTCTCGAATTAAAAGACCAATGTAAATGTGAATGTGACCATTGACTTGGACTTTTTGTGCATAAAGCAAGTCAAATTCTTTTTTTTTTAGAAAAATTATATTTGTACGGATTTTTTAAAATACTGATAGCTTGAAAGAAGAGGAGAGCATGGAGAGAGGCATCGAGAATTAATATAGGATCTAATATATACTCTAATTGGAACAAAATTTAATTTTATGAACAGATTATTTATTTAGCGATAAAGTGGGATTTTAGGCGAGAAAGCTGAAAACAGTTAGTTACGTGAGAAAAGTCAAAAAATGTTAAGAATCTAGGTTGTAATAATATGAGCTTTATCTTCATATACTCATATAATACATTAATATAATACTATGTTTTGGTATTCACACGGTAAATCTGGATTATCGGTGATTCCACGTCATAGACAAACCTTTTCTTTAATTCACGTGGTGACCTTAAGCTTCAATTTTTTCACATGGTAGACAAAAGGAAAATATTTTTATCAACTTTACGCTATTTTTCATAAACATAATGACCTTTTTTCAAATAATAGTTATACCGATCACCCTAATTGGCCACATATTTCGTATTGACAGTCGAAATAAGTACTTAATTTAACCAAAAATTTAACATTTTGTCTACAAATGAAAAAGTTGAAAGCTTAGGGTCACCATGTGAATTTATTGTCTACCACGTGAAAAACCAAAAACTCAAGGTTACCACATGAAATTTAATATGTACATAGCTAGCAAATTATTGGTAAACCACACTAAAATTATATATAATATTTATTGTTTTCTGTTTATCTTTCTAAGATCGGATACTTAAAACATATTTGCTTCGTTGACAATGAGACCAATCGACCATTATATGTAGTGTTAAAGTTTACTCATCTTTGAGGATGGAGGACTTTTGTTTACTAATCTATCTATAATCTATAATTATTACTAAAACAAAATACTACTGACATCATCACTATTTAAAATTGCTTAGGTGTCATAATCTCAATAAAAATTTCCCTTCAATACTCAATGATAATATCATTATTTTTAGAATCAATTACTAACTACAACTTTAAAGTTTAGTCATTTTAGAATAAACATTCTCAACGTTTTTTTTTTTTTACAAACAACAGCCTTCAAATTACCAAACACGACATCGATACAGCCACTTCACCGGATGACCTGCTAAATGACTGTTGACCAAGGCAAATGACATTTGACTTTCAATTAAATTCATTACTCTAACCTAATTTACCCAATTACCTCCAATTAAAACCCTTCTTTTCCAACCTCTCTCTAACCTTCCCAATCACCACCATTCTCCTACCTCAACACCACCACCACCACCATTAAAACCCCTCCTTTAATAACAGCTCATCAAAATCATCACCATTCTCCTATCTCAACACCACTACCACCACCATTATTGTAATTTTGATGGGTCGTTATTAAAGGAGGAGTTTTAATGGTGTTGGTGGTGGTGGTGGTGGTGTTGAGGTAAGAGAATGGTGGTGATTGGGGAAGGTTAAAGAGAGGTTGGGAAAGAAGGGTTTAATTGGGGTTAATTGGATAAATTAGGTTAGATTATTGAATTTAATTGAAAATCAAAGGTCATTTACCTTAGTTAACAGTCATTTAACAGGTCATCCGGTGAAGTGGTTGTATCGATGTTATGTATGGTAATTCGAAGGTTGTTGTTTGTTAAAAAAAAAAAAAAAAGCTTTTGAGGCTGTTTATTCTAAAATGACTAAACTTTAAGGTTGTAGCTAATAATTGATTCTATTTTTATGACTACTTTTTTTATCTTTGACTACTCACATTACTTAATGTATTAGAAAATCATGTAGTATATTATTTTTTTCAATTATTTATAAAATCTTTTTTATTTTATTTATTAAATGAATATTATTTAGTGCATTGAATATTTTGAGATGGTTAAAACATAATATACTTTTATTAGGATTTTTTTTGTTATTTATACAATTGGTTTATTAAATGCAATGCTTAATTCTAATATGATTTAAGTTGTGACTATTTTTATGTAAGTCAATTTATATTTTTCATGACAAAAACTATTTTTTTCATTTAAACTTTTATAAAATAATTTTACATAAATTTTGTGTTAAACTTGATTTTAAAATGTGTTCTTAATAGTTGTAATACTTTATATAAATTAATGTAATTTACATCGAAAAATTTAATTAAACAGTGCATCGCATGAGCACTATCTAATAAGTAAGAAAGTATTAACTCTGATCTTGTCCTATTATCCTTTGTTCACATGAATTTGCTAACGGCAATCATATTTTCTCTTACTAAATGTAAGTTTAAGAGTATTAAATATTGGTAATAAAATCATAAAATAAAAAGGTACATGTTATTTAAAAAAACAAAGTCTTAAATAAGTGATCCTTTTCCCATCAAAAAAAATAAATAAATAAGTGATGCCTTTCCATCAAAAAAAAAAAAGTGATGCTTTTCCATAAAAAAAAAATAAAATAAGTGATGCTTTTTTGCATGTTCAATAAAGTTTTGGGTTTATTAATTTTAAGTTGATAATTTTTTGAGTCTTTACAGTTTCTAATATAGTTGCCTAAATATAGATATAGATTTAGTGTATCTCACTCATAGAAATTCAATTTAATAATATTAGGCATTTACCAAATTAGTTGTAAGAAAATTTAAATTAATTATAATAATTAGATAAAATTAAAAAAAAATGCAGAAACCATTACATTTTTTTTACTGATTTTCTTATGTAATTTAGTATTCTAAAGTTCAAGCTCCACGTTGGGTGTTTGATAATTACCTTTAGACTTTTTGCTTTTTTATTAGTTAAAAAGCTAATAAATATATTTATTAAATAACTTTTTTAAAGCCAAAAAGAAAAGGAAATTTAGCTAGAATAATCTAATTTTTTATTGATTTTCCTATAATAATCTCAACTTTTGATTAATAATGAATAATCCTAATTTTAAAGTCACTTAACCAAGAACATTGTTGCTAAAACGGTGACTAGTTTTTCCAGGTTAATTGTCACACACAAAAAAATAAAATAATTTAAAATTTAAAGTTAAAATCAAAAATAAAATTTACTTGATTTCTTTTTTAATTTTTTACCTTGATTCGTTCTTTTCAAGCACCCCATATAGTTTGGATTAGTCATGGTTAATCAAAAGTTGTGATTATTGTAGGAAAATCAATAAAAAATTTGATTATTCTAAGTAAATTTTCCAAAAAAAAACCTAATTTTCTTGATTTTTTCAATGATTTTGATTTGTTGGCCACTTTTTCTTTAATAATAGTCAATACATAATTTTATTAAACATCTCTCTAAACAACTTAATTTTACTAAGCATTTCTCTAAATAATTAGTATATTAATCCAGCTAAATTTAAAACTAACATAAATAACTAATAAGTTTAACTGGTGAAAAAAATCAACTAAAAAAAATCAAAAATCATATGTCAAACATCCGAATAGGCATACCACTTCTATTAAATTATTGTTATTTGTTACAATTTAAGGCTTTAGTTGATATTATATTTTATTACATCTTTATTTTCGCTGATTAGCTAATTTCTTTATCTCTTAATCCCATTTTTAATCTATTTTCTCTCTTCATCTAATTTTACATTTTTCTTTATTCTTTCTTTCACTACTATGTAGTCTCGACCAAACATGAAACAGAATGAAATACTTAAGTAGACAGCATTGAATGGACAAGGTACCCAATGGAATAAGAGTACATTTCAAGCCGCAAAATGTTTGGTTAGTAACTAGCGTACAAAATTATTACTCCTTAAATGAATATTAATAATTCTATCTTTCAACCATCCACTATAAATAATCTCATCTTTAGATCTTTTAATAATCTAACTTTTGCTTTTAATTTGTTGTTTACTAATATACTATGCTGATCAGTAGGTCTCCTCTCCGACCCAACCCATTAAACCTTAATGTCCACTTACATTATCTTTAATGCCTACTTACTTTATTCTTAATGCCTACTTACATTATACTTAATGCTCACAAAAAAAGTACTTAAAATGCTTACTTATAATGTTCTTAATGTCTACCAGAAAATTTAGCCTACTTAATGTCTACTTATAATATTTATAATGCCTACTTACATTGTACTTACGGCTCGTTTTGTTTAGTGGTACTAAATGGTAGTAATAGGAATAATTTATAATGTAAAATTTCATGAAAAGTTTCATATCTTTCCCATGAAAAATAAACTTTTATCACAAAAAAGTTTTTTTGTTCACAAACCTAATACCACATTTCCCAATGGTAATGCATTGGAATGAATTTTATGAAGAAATTGAAATGATTGAAGTTGGATAAGCATGACCATCAAGGTAGCCAAGATATTTTTAACTAAAATTACACTAGTTTTTCATTCTCATCTCCATTGTTTATTACTACCTACAAAATGGGCCGTTAATGCTCACCGAGTAAGTACTTAAGTATTTACAATATTTTATATGTCTACTTACAATATTCTTAATACATACGAGAAACTTACTCTATATTTTCCTTTTTGGGCCAACCCACAAAAATTTGGAAAATTTGAAAAAAATATAATGTTTTAATGAATTTATTCAAAAAACAAGCTTCGTTCAAACTTTATTCCCAAAATAAGCGTCCTTGGATCCAAAGCTAGGCTTGGTGTATACTGCACTTATTAACAACGAATTAAAAGAAACGGTCAAAAGTTTAGTCAAACCTCAAGTCGCTGTTACTAACAGCGAAATAAAGGTTGACTGGTCAAACCCTTATGTCGCTGTTAGTAACAGCGAGTTCAGGCATGCTTAAATACAACAGCCTTCTTCCTCCTTCCTCATTTCACCCGATTTCGTATCAGCGACCTAACCCACGAAATCTCGCTCTCCTTTCCACCATTAAAATCAACTTCAATCCTTCAATTAATCTCATCAAATTCCAAGGTTCAACTACTAATTAGTTCTGTCATCTTCCTACATTCACTTAAGGTACTTTTTTGGTATTGTTTTTCTTTTTTCGAAAAATGAGGGTTCACAAATTCTTCATCAATTTTCACATAAATGCAGGTTCATAAACATACAATTTACTACTTCTTATTGATCTACAACTTATTAAGGTACCTTTTTATTGTATATTTTTTAGTTCTGTTTGTTTTTAAAAAGTATGTCATTTATAGTGGTCATTTACACTTAAACTCTATGAATATGT
Organism: Amaranthus tricolor; assembly: GCF_026212465.1. Classification (NCBI taxonomy): domain Eukaryota; kingdom Viridiplantae; phylum Streptophyta; class Magnoliopsida; order Caryophyllales; family Amaranthaceae; genus Amaranthus; species Amaranthus tricolor. Next base: position 1,811,023 of record NC_080050.1, on the reverse strand, counting down.
CAAATGTACTTGTTATTTGCCATGATATTCATAATGAGGTTGTTTGTTCATGAATTTAATGTAGAAAATGTTTGAGTTTAATGTAGAGAATGTTTGAATCCAAACCCTAAATTTGAGTTTAATGTAGAGAATGTTTGAATGCAAACCCTAAATTTAATCAATGATGTTATATAATTTTATATTTATGAACTTGATGGTGATGTTGATTTTGTACGTATTGTTGTAGAAATGGCTTCATTTCGTGTGACTGTTGTATGTTTTTGGAATGGTTCAATTTGATTAAGTAGTAGCAATGTTAAGTATGTTGGGGGAAGATGTAAACTGTTTGCATCCAACTTAAACATGGATTTAAATGAATTTAAACATTTTATATGCTCTAAGATTGGCATTGACACTACAAGAAGTACTGCTAATGTAAGTTTTAAATACAATATGAGTGGAGAATTGTTAGCTCTTCTGGTTGAGGATAAGGAGGCTATAGATGCAATGTGGGAGTAGTCAAAGTCTACCTCTATTCCTTCCTTAGAGTTATATGTAGAAGAGGTACCCCTAGGGAATCAAGATGTCAATGTTGTAGAAACAAATGCATTCCTGAAGTAACTTCTTATGCTCCTTCTTCTACGCCCTTTCCTACCCAAGAAACCCAAAATCTCATTATGCCATCTTCCTCTTCTCCTTCTAATGATGATACTTTTAACTTAGATGATACAAATGAGCCTTGGAATGATGTTAATAGTGAGAGTAATGAATTCGTTGAAGCTCCTTCTGAGGACGAATTAGGTGTTGATGAGGAGGCTCTAGCTAATGAGATGACCTTAGGCAACATTCCAACATCGTTGCTCCTACACCTTATGCACTAGTTCCCCCTCTAGATGAACACGTTGAGGACAACTCTTGGAGGTCTTGGGCATGTGATACAACCTACACCAATAAAGGAGAGTTTCAAAAGGATATGATGTTTGATAATAAGGATGCCTTATTGGACGCTGTTAGATTGTATGATATTCGTAAAAACGTTGAGAACCGAACTGAGACTTCGAATCAAACTGTGCTCACCTTGAAGTGTAAGAGACGGTGTGCTTGGAGGCTAAGGGCTAGAAAAAGTTCCTATTCACCTTCATGGGAGATTGTTACATATAAAGGGAAGCATGGGAGTTGTGTATTAAGTACTGAAAATGTGTCAGCTGGACACATTTATTTGACATGTTTCGTGATTAACAATGTTATTAGAAATTGTTTTGCTAAAGACCCATCAATTAAGGTCTCTGTGGTGCGACAAATGGTAAAAGACCAATTTGGTGTCGAAGTGATCTATAAGCGGGCATGGTGTGCTAAACAGCAAGCCCTTCTCTCCATCTATGGGACATGGGAAAACTCTTATCCTCTCCTTCCACACTTCTTGAAAGCAATGCAAGTTTCTAACCTCGGGACTGTAGTTGAGTGGTTCTTTAAGGAAGATAATGATGTTGGTGTGTACGTTCGTCCTAGTATTAGAACTTTCCAACGTGTGTTCTGGGCTTTTAAACCAAGTATTGAGGGGTTCAAGTATTGCAAATCCCTTATTGCCATTGATGGAACACACTTGTACGGTAAGTATCGCCATACATTATTGACTGCGATTGTTCAAGATGGCAACAAGGGAATCTTCCCACTTGCATTTGCTTTGGTAGAGAAGGAATGCATAACTACGTGGTGTTGGATTATGGTGTGTATTCGTAAGCATGTGATGCATAGTCTAGGTTTATGTATTATTTCTGATAGACATGCGCGCATTCTAGCAACATTGGAGGAGCCGGAATTGCAACCTCCAAATGCCCATCATAGGTTTTGCTTGCGGCATTTGTTAAGTAACTTCAACCGTCAAATGGGTAACGTGAAAGTGAAGAAGATATATGGAAGGACTGCAGAGCAAAGACAACCACATAAGGTCATCGAGGGATTGAAGGCTATTGGTGTTGCTAAACGAGAAGCTCTTTTTGGATTGATCACGTTGGGGGTATGTGTAAATGGTCAATATGTCATGATGGAGGGTATAGGTATGGTGTTACAAATACCAACTTAGCCGAAGTATTCAATAACGTGATGAAGGGTGTACCGTGTACGTTTCTTGCCTATAACTACTCTTGTGGAGTTCACCTTTTACCGTGTTAATGATAATTTTGTTAAAAGACGCGAGAATGCAAATGCATGGCTAATTGGGGGAAGTAAGTACACTTCACAAGCCACAAGAATTATCATCCGTAACACTGAAAAGGAAAACTTCCATGAGATCACCGCATTTGACTACAGACGAGGCCTTTTTCAAGTTAAGACTGGACGTGGTAATAGAGGATCCGCCAAGGGTGGTGAAATACAAAGTTGGATTTTAAAGAGATGAAATGCACTTGTAACAAACCCTCCATATATCACTTACCTTGTTCTCATGTTTTTGCTATATGTATTAAAAGACACTTATCGTATGAGCGTTTTGTGGACTCTTGCTACAATACCCAGAGCTATGTTAATACATATGAATCTATATTCATGTCGTTGATTGATAAGAGGTCATGGCCTCAATACACCGGTGTTGAGGTGATACACGATCCAGATCACATTCATTGACTAGGGAGACCTAAGTCAAGGAGGATCACCAACGAGATGGACAAAGGATCAAGGAGACGCAACGCTTGTCGACGGTGTGGTAGTGAAGGTCACAACACTAGAACTTGCACGTCAAGGTAAACAGTATATGTGTTTGAGTATAGAAACATAAAGACTATGGAAACAAATAAATAACATAATTAAACAATTTGAGTGTTTCTTAAGTCTTTTTACGTATAATCATAACTACAACTAAGTTATTGTTCAATTACAGTAGAGATGGATCCAGCAGCTCCAAGCCCTCGCGACCCTAGTGTGCTGACGATGCAGGCGGATCACAGGAGCAGTGTACTATGGGATGTCCAGGTTAGTCAACTTTAGTATTTTGAATGTATATGCCTTAATACTTAACTTTATGCTAACATAATCTTTGCGTTCAGGTGCCCGACACAGAGACCATATACACTAGGCATCCCGACTCTGCTCCGTGGGAGATTGACACACGGATCATCCCGTACATTCAGCGAGCGAGGTTGTACGACTTCCACCTCATCGCTTATGGGAGAGTCAATCAGGTGCTAGTCACGGCTTTAGTCGAGCGGTGGCGCCAAGAAACACATACCTTCCACCTACCTCTAGGTGAAGCTACTGTCACTTTACTTGACTACAGTAGCTGTGCTTACACGGCTTCCCATCGAGGGACATGACGTCTGTACCGTTGGACGCCAACTCGAAAATTGGCAAGATATAGTGCATAGGGTATTAGGAGTTCGACCTCCCCCAGTGGTGGTAAAAGGGAGTGGGTTGCGCGTAACATGGCTTGCGCAGAACTTCTCGCACCTCCCTGAAGGTGCTGATGAGGCTACCATTGAGAGATACACTAAGGTGTATCTCTTATATCTGATTGGTGCTGTCTTGTTCTCCGACAAGACTGGCAATAGGGTACAGCTTTTGTACTTGACGTTGCTTGATGCGCCATGGGAGATCATCTCCGTTTACAGCTGGGGTTCCGCAGCCCTAGCTTATCTGTACAAGAGACTGTGTGACGCTTCACGGAAGAACGTGAAGGAGATCGTTGGGCCCCTGATTATTCTCCAGGTAATACTAGCTTTACACGTTAACGCTTTGTTTCTTAATTTGTTCTCATGTTTCGTTTACTTACTTATATCTGTAACTCATAGCTTTGGGCGTGGGAGCACATTCTCATTGGGCAACCGATAAGGACTGTGGGACGTGGTGCATTTGCGCCACCAATTCTTCCACCCCCACATGTGTCGTATAGATCGCGGTGGTCCTTTGATGGACGTAAAAGGACCCACACAGGATCTGGAGTGGGGATCTATCGCGATCAATTCGATCTACTACGAGCTGACCAGGTAAAGACTTACACTTACTAATCTTGTAACTATCACATTGCGTAATTTATTAATTACATTTTCACATGTAGTTTTGATGGGAACCTTACCCCGCTGAGGCATACGTTGCATTGCCTCAGCACTCGGGGCTATTTTCAGGGGTGTGGTGAGCCTCTGTACCTTTGATATGCTTTGACATAGTCAAAGTGCATCTCCCTGAGCGCGTACTGCGCCCATATTGGATGGTACAGGGCATCCTGCCGCCTTGTGACACAGTGGCGGATCTCCATCACAACTCACGCAAGGGTCGGGAGCCCAAGAACTGGTTGGAGATCAACTGGCGCCATATAGCTCGTTGGGATCACAGGCTAGAGCTGCTGGCCCAAGGTGCACCGATCGAAGCTGTAGGTGCACCTACTTCGGCGGATTACATGTCGAGGTTCCTCTCCATCACTCATCGATGGATGACACCACGAGGTATCATCGTGACCGCCCAGTACGCTCCCGCAGCACCAACGATGACACAATTTGTAAATAATCTTCAACGTTGATTATTATCCATAGAATTTACATGTTATACATTTCATTAATACTTCAGGCTTAATGCATGCACAGGGCATTGCAGCTGTCATCAGCTCCACTTTTTCCCAGGAGGATCCTATACGAGAGATTGACCAAGCCAAGACATACTCCTAGGGACACAGTTTCAGCACTTCATTCCAGAAGTCTCTGTGCCTGACACCACTATAGACGAGCAGGGGTCATCTCATCATGTCGACGTTCATCTTAAGGAGGTAGACTTAACGTGCCCCCACTATGGTGTCGGGTCCTCACAGGGTGCTGGATCATCCCAGTATCAATCACCTCCCCTACCCGAGCGTCATGCAATAGCCGCTTACTATCGTAGGAGGCGTCGTAAATCGTTACAATTAGACAGGGTACAGGAGGAGGAATAACATTAGTATACTGTTTGTATATATTGAACATTAGTAACACTTTGTATATATTGAACATTTGTACATATTGTGTATAATTTGTAATATATATGTAGATGTATATATTTTTATCGTATTATCACATATTTATTATGAATGAAATGATGTTAATTAATCTAAGTTTTTGGCGATGAATCATTCTGCCAAGAATTAAGTATGAATTTAATCAAAATCAAACAAATAATCATATTTAAAGAAGGAAAAATGCTCTCGAAAATTCAACGTAATTTCATTCATGTTCAACGAATCCATATCAAATTACATAGTTCATTCGTTAAGTTAAATCACCGCCACTAACTAAGATTGCTTCTTCAACTTTCTCATAATCCTTTCAGTCTCTTCTTTCCTATGTTCCATCATCTATTTGTCTCTTGAGATTAAATACCTCATCTTTAAGCTCTTGTTTTTCTTTTTCAAGCCATTTGGTACCCTTCGGAGCAACCCACCTAAAGTACGTGCATCCGAATCCTTCATCCAAGTAGAAAGGACAAGCGACAAAATCACGGCCAGGATCGACGTCGCTCCAATCTGTATTAATCTCAACTCCATAACCACAATCACAAAGCTCTTCAATAGAATGCTCATGTGACATCTACAGAACACATATGATATAGTAATATAAATAAACATTCCAAAATAATATTAACATTTATACATTGAGAACAATATTAACATAATACTTTATGTTACTTTCAATATCAATTAACTAGAACAAGAATGATGGACTTTGAATACAATGAAGTAGAGAAATGATGGAGTTATTTATGGAACATAATAACAACGGTTATTTTCAACTTCATAACGGCTATTTTTCAATTTTACAACGGCTAGTTTAAATCATACAAAAAAGTCAATAAAAGTCAAAATTTTAGTCAAGCCTGAAGTCGCTATTAGTAACAGCGACATTAAGGTTTGACCAGTCAACCTTTAAGTCGCTTACTAACAGCGACTTCAAGCTTAATTAAAATTTTGACCATTTCTTTTAATTTGCTGTTAGTAAAAGCGAGAATACACCAAGCCTAGCTTTGGAGTCAAGAGCGCTTATTTTGGGAATAAAGTTTGGCCAAAGCTTATTTTTTGAATAAAATTGTTAAAAAATTTTTTTTTTCAAATTTCCCAAAAATTTGCATATACTAATAGCAAAAATAAGACAAATGTTAATTATTAGAAAATTTAAAAATACTCTTAAAGCAAACTAATGAAAAAAATTAAATATTTAAAAAATAATACAAATATAGAATTACTCACAACGAACGAATGAAAAATTAACATTAATGTCAATTTTTCCTTTTAAAAAGATATTTTTTATGGGATATAAGGATATTTTATGATATTGTTGGCTGGAATACATGGACAAGTCTTTGGACTGGCGTGTCCGACACGGACACGCGAAAATCCGTGTCCAACACGCCAAATGTAGTGTCCAATATTTTAATATTTTTCCGGACATGCGGACACGGCAAGGACACGGAAGGGACACGGCAAGCAGTCAAGGACACTTTTTTTATAAAAAAAATAAAAATAAAAAAATTGATTTTGTTTAAGGTATTTTCACTCTTTATCCTAAATCCTAATATTAATCTTGTTCTAATCTTTAATCTTAGTGTTAATTTTAAATTCTTAATCTTGAAAAGTTTGTAATTTAAATTTTGAAAAGTTGAAATGTTGTTCTTGATTTTTTTGTATATCCTCTTTGAATATTTGTTAATTGTTATTTGTTAATGCTAAATTGTTAATGTGTTATTTGTTAATCTTAATTTTTAAATCTTAAATTTACCTATTTATTTGGTTTTCTTTGATTTGGTTTGTATGACTATTTTTAAATACTCATGTTGTTTATATGGTACTTATTTGCATTTTATGTGAATTTTATTTTTTTAAAATGTTTATTTACATATATCAAATGAAAGATTGTAAAATTATCTTTAATTTGATATATTTATTATATTACCATTTTCGTGTCCCCGTGTCCGCCATCTTTAAGTTGGCGTTTTCCCGTACCCGTGTCGTGTCCGTGTTCGTTTTAGCGCAACCTAAATTGTTGGGAAGCATTTTCGCATATAATATTCTGTATTCATAATATTAATATCCACTCAAATGGGCCCACCATACTATTGTTTGTGCCTTGAATCTTGACATACAATCTCAATTTATAATTGCTAGAAAAGGGAGCATGGGGAAAATGTGGGTGCACTTTCTCAAGTTATCATCACCAATGAATCCAAAAGAACATTATACAGATATTAGATGAACATAAAATATATCCTGGATTTGAAAACAAGACATCTAAATGATGGGTATTCTGTGTAGCATTACTATTTCTCAATATATCATTAGATTGGCATAATACAATCGACGACAAATGAACAGTCGGCACCAGTTTAAGACTTTGTTAAAATCTGACGACAGCTGATAGCACGTTCCTAATCCCTTCCGAGCTTCTGCGAGAAGTATTGTAGATGGCAATACAACTGTTTTTGGTTCGTTTCAAGAGTATTATTCGGAGTCCACTGACCAGGAATTCGGTTCAGGTTTTATGACGGGGAGTTCGGGAAGAGATGAACAGAAACTGGAATCAGGGTTTCTCCTCATCAGATTGATCAGGAGGGCCTGGGATTGAATCGACAAAGAACTCCTCCACTGAATCAAAATGAAAGAAAGTTTAAAATAAGCAAATTGTTTCCGTTTCAATATTAGTAATTTTAAGTTAAAGCTAAGAACAAGAGGAGACTTGCGAATAGTACCTATATCCTCGTTATCTGGTGAATCGAGCAAGATATCAGAATCAGATGGCAAAAAAGGTGAGCCAGGATAGTTTCCCAAAGGCCCAAGATCTGCGAATTTTCATCGGAACATAATGAGCATATTAGAAACCGAACATGGTAAGCGCATTTTTATGCATTAATTGAAGCAATTTACGACAAAAAACAACTTCAAAAAAGTATCGACCATCAACCAAGTATACATGACTCTCAGAACTCTCCAATAATTCATGCTTGGACATGCGGTGATTCAAGCATTGAAATATAATAGCTGCACTTGAGAGTAAAATGAATATAATCAGATAAATTGCAGATTTGACTAATGATTCAGTATCACTTTGGTCGTACACTATGTAAAACACGATTCACCCTTCAAGAGGTAGATAAAAGTATTTTGTTGTTGCATTGAATCCTTCCCCTCCAAGAAAAACAATTTTTCAATGGGCCAAAGATTTTATAGTTCTTTGGTTTTGAAATATAATGGACTATATTAAGATTGCCTATTAAATGATTTGCACTTATTAATGTAAGTTTGAGATGATATTTGTTACCATGGTACAATCCGAAACAATCACATAGTTATCACTAATAGGGTCAAGTTGCGTAAATCCGACCCCACTAAACTCCGCTTAGGTGGAAGCCATTTACTGATGTTAAGTTTAACCAAATGTTGTTGAGTTGGTGCGGCAATCTATTTTGATTCCTGTATTTGTAACGGCATGCTTATTAATGATCTTCACCAACTTGGCAAGATAGTGAAATCACAAATGCACTCACAACTCATGTGGATTGTCCCACATAAAAGGGAGGAAATCACCACTTTTTTAGGGGTCTAACTCTTCTCATTCATAGGGGCAGTCTAGACAAAGACTAACATCCAAACTGATTACCAAAATCAAAGTCTAGGTTCCAACTATTTTCATTCATGGGGCAGTCTAGAGGCTACAGACTCATTTTCAAATTGATTACAAATCGAAGCCCATGATTACTTAAGGTATTTACTCCAACAATATCCGATTGAAAAAGATAACCTGCATCAGTAAGAGACCTATTTGCTAGAAGCTATAATTTCTTGCGAAAGGTATAAAGTATGTAAAACAGAACAGGACAGAAAATTACCTCCCAAGTTTGATAAATCGGCTGTTAGATCAGTAAGGCTGAAATTCCAGGGAATTTGAGCCAAAGACCGAAGAGAATCTTTAGAATTTCCATTTCCTCCATCAGATGGAAGTTGTAATCCAATTGAATTTGCAACATCAGATTGAAATGCTGTATCCAATGCAGAAGCTTCTACTCCCATCCCAGGAATTTCTGAAGCACTGAACGGGAAATGCCCACTAGACGCTACTGAAGTTGGACTAATAGGCATATCTGACATGGATGACATGCCACTATTAGGCGGAATTACTGGTGCTGCTTCGGCAGAGGTACCTTCTATCACCATACTAGGGAAACAAAACAGCATCCATGAGCACAACAGCATGATTAAGAAAGATGAAAAAAGGCATGGATCTTTGTATTGGCTAAGAAACCAAGTGAAAATACCCCCAGTTACAGTTTCATACTCCTATTTTATATGTATGACCGTGAATTCCAAGTATATTCTTCCCTCAGTTCGTTACAAGTTTCCCATTTACTTCTGCACAAATTCTTAAGAAAATGCAAGTTGGTGGAAAATATTACAGTCGTTGTGGACACAAACAAACCACAAATAACGTTAACAGGGAATTGGACATTTGTAGTGAAATTAACCAAAATAGAAACGACACTTGTTATGAAATAGAGAGTATATGCAATAAGATCACTACATCTTAAATTCCTAACGAATTTACAACTAATTGCATTCAGGTAAACAATGTTCTACATGAAATTGACAAGACCACCGTGCAAGAGAAAAAGGCAAAGCTACGCAATCTGAAAGAAATGGCAACAACTCACATGTGGACATAGAAAATGAACTGTGTGGAGGCTCGGTTCAAAGATAAGCGTATGCAATGATAAATCTTAAATAGACTCATTTAGCTACAAGGGGAAATAACTGTGAGCAATAAAACCTCACAAAAAGGAGGAAAATTCCACGCATTTTCGCATAATTAAATTAATAGATTCACATACTGAGACAAATGAGGCGCAAAGATAGCACATGCTCAAATAACGATAAGTGATAAGGTACAAAAGTGAAAAGTGAAAACTACTGAAGAGGCACTCACTCATTCCCAGAATTCATTCTCATGGGTTGGAAATTACTGGGTGCAGGAACTCCATTGACGACATGACAGCTGGATATTCCATGGCTCATAGAATCAAGATGAGGTTGACCAGGGGCCGTGATTGGAGGTGGTTGCAGGACGGGGTACCCCATTGGCAAACTAACTGCGGTGAAAACAATAAAAAGTTAATAACAAAATATGTAAATGATGAACATTACAAATAAACAATACTCCATCCACCTCACTTAAATGACAAACTCTGCCTTTCAATGTGTGACAATACTTGTCAACTTTCATTTACTAATATAATTGAGCAACTAAAAAGATCATTATTGGTTGAAACGAAAAAAGATATTGAGAAACAATGTAATAAATGAGCTTCACTTATTTACTTAGCCGTACAATAACACTCCCTCATATTCACTTTATACATCCCATTTGAGATATTGCACTATTAACGAATCATTCTTAGTTTCTACTTATTCTTAATCTATAGGCTAAAACGTAGCCAAATGGGATCATGTTTGATTTGTCTCAAAATAAATTTTATAAATATAAAATTTTAATAATTTTTAGTTATGCTTAATTATAGATATTAAGGATTGCATTAGTGCATTAACAAGCATGCAACAGCAAATGGGACATACAAAGTGAATAAGAGGGAGTATAAATAAAAATGAAGGGATACTAAAATACCATTGTGAAAGAGAGCAAAAAAAATTTCCACAAACAACTATCCCAGTGTACGAGTCACTTTGCCACTACAGTAATTAATGCTAAAGGGAAAACCATTACTCTCTACACCTGTACAAACATCTATAATGGGTAGTTACGAAACTGTTAAGATATTATCTAGACTGAAGAAAAACCAACGGTGTTTAAAATCTGCTATAAAGTTCTTCATTTTTCTTCTCAAAAAAATGATCCAGGATGATAGATAAACATCACAAAGGATTTAAGACAATAGTTTCATTTCATCGCACAGTGCATTGTTGTCCTTAATATGAGTGTAAAAGGAAGACGTAAATCTGAAAGTGAATGTAACAGTAATAAATTCCCAAGAAATCTTTTTATGATACAGAAAGCACGTAGCACTTCAGATCCCCTATCCCAGTTTCAATGTAGATATCTTACCAGGCATAGGATGTATTCCATTTTGGATAGGAGCCAAAGGAACTTTTGGAGGTACAGAATATTTCATCAATTGATATTGGTGCTCAAGAAGATGATTGAATAAAACAATCTGCTTCTTCAATTTAAGCCTTATGTAATAAGCCCGGAAAAACTCAGCATTTTCTTCCTCCAATTTCTGCCATACTGCTCAAATAAATAAAACAATGTAATCAGAATTACAACATAGAAGAAACCTGTATTCAGTTTCCAACTAAATTATTTGTAATATTCTGAGATAAAGCTAAGTCATAGCTACCATGATAGGAGCAAAATCAAGGCATGGAAAGAAGAGAGACGATGAAGCTAAAATGGAATGTGATTTTTTCTTTTTTGTACAAAATGGATAACGTTGCTAGTTGGCCGACGATCTCTACATTTATACGTTGGGATTAAGGCTTTGGCATTATTAACTCCGCTGTTATTTTGAATAAAAATGGGACCCAGCATAAATCTGTTATTCTCACTCAGCACATGTTGCACAAGATTCTCAACAGAAAGTATCTAGTAACTTTGAAGTCAAAATAGAGCATCTAGTAACTTGCACAAGAATTTGCTTGAATAAGCACGTCAAGAAATGGTAAATGCTGGATTGCTAATAAATCCTACCTAAAGTAGTAAATCCAGGATCAATCCGTGCACGACTTAAGAGGGTCTTAACCACCTCATCTTTGTTCATATACAGTTGTAAGCAACGTTCAATCAAATTCTGGACCTGCAACAAATACATGCTTTCTGTTGAAAATGGATCATCTTCCAAATATAAAGGACATTCTAGGCGGACAAAAACAGTTTTCTCACAAGTTCGATATCTTCTCGAGAAACTTTTCGTCCATCATTACTTGAAACAGCAGCTGAAGCTGAGTCAGCAACTGGCGCTTCTGTATTGTTGTTGTGTTGGTCACTTTGGGACTCATGCGAAACTTGGTTTGTAGACTGTATTTCAGGAGCATTTTGAGAGTCCTGTGTATATTTATAATCATTAAGAATTAAGATAATATGATTTTAGTGAAACAACAAAACTAGTGATAAACTGGTAATATTCATCATTAATGTCTACAAATAGGAGAAAAGTTTTCCAAATGTATAACATACAAGAAAAGCAAGGCACAAACTTAAACTTCCAACCTATCGAAGCACGTATATTCATGTGGATATATCTTTAAAGAATTTAATTGCCAAAACAAAAGCATAGTCGAGCATTGAGATAATATATACAAATGTAGAAATAAAATCACATCATATCATTCCCGTAAAGGTCTTCTGAAAATCTTACGCCATTGTGGCAAAGAATTCACAAAAAGCAAAGACATGGGATTATCACAACCATAACAATAATGTTAAAGCCATGATCCCAAAAGATTGGAGTAAGAGTAGTAGGGGTGAAGCTAGAATTTTCAATTAGGGGGTGGGGGCATATAGTCAATATACTAGCAAATTATTTACTATATAAAAACTCGTTAAACTATAAAAATTTTAAAATCATGTTGGCCGAAATGAATTTGAATCATAGAAAAAATTATATTCAACAAGTGGAGTTGAAGCTTTCCTATAATTATCTCTTTTGAAGAAAACACAAGTGTTTTTGACTCAATATTTTCGTCTAACAAGACTTAAAGAACACTATTACAATTACGATGGCAAAAATATAAACATACAACTAAAAAGGATGAATCTAAAATTATTAAAGATAAATTAAAGATAAAGAGTAATGACATTATAATATAAATTTATTAGTTTATAAAGAATTATAGTCTAAATTAGAATTTGATCCCTTAACCTTAGGTTATAAATGTGTTACTCAACCATTGAACTATAGTAATTTTTGTTATATTTTTGCACTCTTTAAAGCATGTATCATATATTAGTAGGACATGGGATTATGAAGCAAATAATGGCCTTCATTCACACAAAAACACAACATGCCGAAAAAGCCCAGGTAAAGTACATCAATGAATAGATACAGAAAATTTGGGTCAATCATATTATCCGCCGACCAGGGGCGTACACAGCCAATACTAGTTAAATGCGCCACACAGAGTCAAAAACTCGTTCATATATGTTCACAAACCAAACCCATGTCAACCTCATTCACTGAAAGGAAAGATTAACTCATAATGAAGCAAGGTTACTAACCGGTGAGGTCTTCATTTCTCTAGAAACAGGTCCTCATATTGCAATGTTGTCCAATATCCAGAAGCAGCAATATCAGAAAGGCACAGCTGAAATACAAAAGATGGTTATAAAATAACATCAGCAGTATATCAAATTTTCTTCCACAGGAGTCAGCACGATAATAGTTTGTAATATGTGAATCACATTGAAGGGCATATAACATTTCACATAATATATTGGATATGAACAAAAATCAGCATATCAGTGTTTTTCGGTGATACTTTCCACCAGACCATGATCAGCATTAAAAAAAACTATATGACACTCCAGAATGAACTACTCCCATTTAAAAAACAATAAGCATGTTCAACTTTTTTAGCCAAGCCTTGTCAACTTTGACCTTTACATTGCATTAGATATTTATGCCCTAAATAAAACTTAACATCATAATCTCAATAAATGGTAATGAAACAAAGGTCAAAGTTGCTGAAATTTAACCGCGAAATTTAAAGAAGGAAATTTTTTTTAAATAATCGTATACTCGTCTAGCAATTTAACAACACATCATTACATAACCCTAGTAAAGAAAAATCTCAATCTCGGAACAAGTACTACAAACCAAACATAGAAACAAAAAAAAGAGTTGCAAATCTTGTGCAATGTTGCAAATTAAGTAACAACAAAAGTTCCCTTAAATCATCAAAAATTCATGAGTATAATGAGCAGTGGTCATTTAGTTTAATACAGGAAACATGTTTGGAAAGCTTGCAACTCCAATGTATAAATTTATTCCAAGTAGCACTAAAAACAGTTAAACCAATCCACAGATTTCCATAACCTACAAACTTCTCCTTCCTATGCATTTTCAAATCAATCAAACAAGCATTTAGTTAAGGCAAATACTATCTGCAATCGTTGAAGTTGCATATATACAAGAAAACTAATAGTAAAAACATTGAGCATTAACTAAGCATTTGTATTTTGTAAAATTCATTGCGATATCATTTTTTTTGCTCATTTTAGACCGAAACAAAGATTTATAACTCGTTGCTTTTGGATTATAACGGACTATATTTTATTCGCGCAATAAACATAAAACCCTTTTGTGTGATTATTATATGAAGTATGTGTGAAGTTGCCAATATGCTTGCAAATAGCAATCAAAGTAAATAACAGTAATGTGTGCTTATTATGTGCAGTGATTTCTATATCAACAAAACCCTTTATTTAACTAAAGCATTTACCCGAATATCATCTATATAGTAACAACACCATTATTTAACAACTTGCCATCAAAACTAACCCTACTGACACATTAACTTTAACAATGCACACAATTTCAATATCTCATTTTGACCCAATAAGAAAATCGTAGTAGATTATAAACCCACAACCAAAATAACTCAAACGTGCAAACTTAACAGTCTACTACACAAAATCCCACAACCCAATGAAGAACTCAACATCTCAATGAGTTGAAAGCAAGATCTACAGTAAATTACCTTAACTTGGGTTTAATTCCTGCAACCAAAGATAGGCAACAATAAAATCAGACAAAAATTAGGATTCTTCTAAGGAAAAAAGCTCAGAAATTTCGACAAATTTATAACTAAAGATTCAATTTTTAAATCTAATATAGTACAAAAAAAAACAATCATTGATAGGTGGGTTTTCCGAAAAAAATTAGTACAATCTCAAAATTCAGGATAAAACAGGAAAACAAAGATGGGAATTTTGAAAAGTTAATTAATAGTAATAATAATAATGGAAAAATACTGGGAAAAATTGAAGGTGCAAATAAAAATAATTAATGAAAAAAATTAGAAAAATTAGGTAGATTTTAAAATTAGGGAAATTCTGGAAGAGGCATTGACGCTGGAAAATGGAAATTAGAGAGGTAAGGACTAAGGGTAGAGAGAGGAAGAGTGAGAATGATAGTGAGAGCAGTGAAATGCAGAAAACACACGCCAGAAAATATTAAAATTTAAAAATATCTTTTCTACCGAACGCCAATTTTCTGCTTCCTACTCCATTTATATAGGAGTACGTTGTACAAGACTATGGCCTTGTTTAGACTCTAGAAGTGTTAGCTGATCTCGATAAATAATTCCTAATTAATAATCATAATTTGTAAATCATCATAAAAAGATAAAATTTATAATAATAAAATAAGCAAAATTAAAAAAAGGTAAACTAAAATCACAAAAGTCTCACTCTGTCAAATCATACCATATAAGATTAATTTGTTAACTTCACAAATCACCATTATTTACCAAGACTTCCTCGTTCGCGGTTGGCCGTTAATTGATGGCTAATTTTTAAGGAGCGAAAAATATTAAGAGTATTGTGTTTGTTGGCTTAAGTTAGTCAGATAAATAAAATATTTGGTAAAATTAGAAATTATATATTGTTAATTTAAAAGGAAAAATATAAGCCAACAAGCTAAAAATCAATAAAAAAATTATTTAGCGTTGCATTTTAATTTTAGTGTATAAGCTAAGCTTTAATTGTGATTTAAACAATTTGTCCCTCGGTCCCTTTGATTTTTTTATACAACACACAAAAAGCCCTCACTTTAGTTTTTGCAATTGATTTTCGCAATATAGCAAAAGCAATTATACAGATTAGTTATTTTTTTTATTTCTTGACCAACTAACAAGCCTATCAAAAAGTTAACCCAATAATTATTGAAAATTTGAAATGTATAAGAAAATTTATCAAAAAAATGAACAAAATAGTATAAGTTTCAACTTTATTCTAAAAGTAAGCGTGAAATTCTCAAACCTGAGGTTTGGGGCTGTTCGCAGTTAGTTAGTAACTGCGAACAGGTAAAAAAAGACAAAAATAGTTGTTCGCAATTAATAACTACGAACAGCTATTTGACCTATTTTGTGGAGCATGTTGTTCGCAGTTACTAAAAGCAAACAAGTCAAAACACTAACTGCCAACAATTATTTTTGTCTTTTTTAAACTGCGAACAGCCCCAAACTTTAGGTTTAGGAATTCCACGCTTACTTTTGAAATAAAGTTGAAATTTATACTATTTTGTTCATTTTTTTCATAAATTGTCTTATAAATTTCAAATTTTCATAATTATTTACACACTTTTTTAGTTGAAACTTGAATTTAGTTCATGTTTAATTGCTTATCAATTTCAAATAGAGGTCATACGCATTTTTAAGATTTTAGTTTCTTTCATAATTTCAAATCGTAGTTATCTTAATAGAGGTCATTATCTTTTTCATTGTTTTATATTCAATATATCAATTTAGCGATAAACATACATAAACAGGTGAATGTTTTATATAAACAATGACTTATATTTTACTCAATTGAATTAATAAAGTATTTTCAAGTCGAGAATCTTTTTTGCCTAATTCTTTTTTGATATTGCTATCTTTCTATTTTTTGAATTCTGATTAAAATATTTATGAGCAAAAGTACTGAATATAATAATAATGATATTTCAACTCTGTTATAGTAATCTATTATGAGTCTCCATACACCAAAAGTAATAATTAATTCTCAAAAAATTGTAATTAATGAGTTGGATAACAATCTCTTAAATTCTACTCTATCTACTCAACTTAGTCTTATACTAATCTTTAATGACTATACACCAAAAATTATAAACACCCAAAAAATCATAATTGATTGAGTTAAACACAAAAAGATCTTGAATTCTATTTACGCAATCTTAATATTAGACTATTAAAAAATCTTATGAGATAATTGTAAAAACTTGATATAAAATGTTGATGTTCTCATTTGTGTCCATACTTACCATTCTATATCTTGGATGGCACTATCAACATGTATGACCAAATCAAAATGCAAAATCCAATTAATATATCCCAATTACTATCTTATGTGTAGCCAATGTTTAAACCACAATGTGATTGTGATAAAGTTGAGCATTTAAGCCACACAAGTAGGAAGATAGTGCAAGTCTTAGTGATATGACCTAAATTTCAATATTTGATAAAGGCAAAAATGAAATCTAGAAGATTAAAAAGTATTTTTCTTTATATTTCAAGCAAGTCACATCTTTGGGTTTTTCAAATGAATGGAAGTTCTTTAATGAAAATTTGACAATACACCATTAATTTTAAAAGTATGTAAAAAGGTAATTTATACTAATTATTATTATTTATCACTTATTATCTAACCAAATATAAAATATATTAATAATGAATTTTTAGGTAAATTTTGACGGATGTTCTATCTATTTTCCATGGTGATGAAAAATCCATTCGCAATTAAATGTTTTGTTTTATAATTTCTTATTACTATTTAATACTCCTTTCGTTCTTTTTTGTTTGTCCATTTTAACAGAGAGAAATTTAAATTAGATTTTTGACGTATATATTGAAAATAAAATATATTTATGTGAGATCTTGTTAGATTTGTCTTGGTGTAAAGTTTTTTAATATATAATTTTTATAATTTTTTATGATGCGTATTTAAAGATATTAAAGCTTAAATTTGTTAAAAAAATGTGTACAAAAGGTCAAGTGGACAAACGAAAAGAAACGAAGGGAGTACCACCTTTTAAATGACAATGAATAAAATTAACTTTGTGAAGAAATCGGAGAAAGAAGGCATGATCGTGAGCCTTATCAATTGTTTTTTTTAGTAAATATCATTATCATATTTTAATACCAATATAATCAAAATGAGTGGTTCGAGTATATCAAAGGCAAATTAATAATATGCATTAGTTTTTTTATGTCTTGTTAGTTGTTACGTAACTAAATCAAAATAAACGTATATAAATTAAAGTAAACTAAGGCAAATTAATAATATGTGTTAGTTTCTTATGTCTTGTTAGTTGCTACGTAAAAATCAAAATAACTGTATATAAATTAAAGTAAACTAATAATTTAAAAATCATGTACATGCGGGTATCTTATTAATGCTAAACTTTACACCTAAATTATATCTATATATTTTAAATGACTTGATAGTATCCCAGACGCAATTTTGCTAGGCATATTTTAAGTCCGAAACATATATTGAATGAAGTTTAAACTAAGTTTAAATGACTTGAGATAATTGTATTTGGATAAGATTATATTTGAATTTGAATTAAATAAATATATGTTCAAGACGTTTAAATACTTGAATTATATTTGTATTTTAAATTTGAGTTTTAAAATAAACGTGTGCTCAAGAGATTTATATATTTGAATACATTACACGTTGGATATGTTATTACATGGTTTATATTTGAATATTTAAAATTAAATAAGTTGTTTTGAAAATTAAGCTATATTAATTATAGGCTTTACTATAAATAAGATGACAATTTAAATTGATACTAAAAATAGAAAAAGACAATTTAAACTGATGTTAAAAATAGGAATTAAATTTGAATAAAGATTTATACGTTATATCATCTGGTTTTGCTGAAATTTCAATATCTTGTATGAGTTCTAACGTGGCAACACAACAACAGTTATTAATAACAAAATACAGCACACAATGACGTAATTAAATGAGTTGTCAGTGCAACGTCAATTTGAGTTTAAATTCAAGTTCAAGATCTTGAAGACGGGCGCAGATTAACCAGATCAACGAAATTAACGGATGAAGCTTTCTTGCTCTACAAGGATATGCTGAGGCGTGACATATATAAATATAGGGCTTCATTCAAGGATTAAGATTGCAACATTTTTTTTTATAAATTTCTCTCTTTTTGAATTAATATCTAGTATTCTCTAAACGTTCAAAAAGTGTTGTAATTCTTAGTTTATCTAACTCTTACATTTTGTAATAGGATTTTAGTGTTAAAAAGAGTTAGATCTTTTATTGTTTAATACGCCTAACCTTAGAATATTTTTTAAAGTATTAAACTTGTAATCTCTATTGTGAGATTGGGATTTGTGCTTTTATTAAGGAAACTTGTAAGACGTTCTTCAAGGGGAAGAACGTGGTGAGAGAAGATAGAGATATCTTTTAAGTTGTCTTAAAGTTCATTAATAAAAAGGCGTTGAATCCTACGGGTTGGAAGAGAACCCATAGGCGGGGAGTAGGCTATTTAGAGCTGAACCTCGTTAACATATCGCTTGTTATTGTTTAAGTTCATTTTCGCACAAACGTTATAGATTTATCAATCGACCTAAAATTGTTCTAGAAAATAGTTGTGAAAGGTCATCCAAGCTCTTGAGCTAACCTTCCAGATAAAAATTTTAAACGTACATACTCTCAATTCACCCTCCCTCTAGAGAGTATTCGATCTCCTATTAACTTTCAGTTCTACATCGGAGAAAAAGAAAAAGATATAACTCTATAAATTTAAGAAATAACTCCTACTACTACTTCTAATTAATTTGAAAATGAACCTTGTTTGAATTTGTATATGACTTACCGGTGAATTTGTTAAGTATGAACCATATACAACAAATAAATAAAGCAAAAATTTTTTTTTTTAAATTTATTTAGTCTCTTACTCGTATATAGAGATTACCCTACTATTAGTAAACACTTAAAAAGTTATAATCAATATCAAGACTCTTAACTTTCAACATCTTTTCTTAAACCAAATTATCCATCTTAGTAATTTGTTAGCCACCATGTTATTTTCTCTCATAAAATGTTATAGGTAATAATTAATGGTAGTAAGTATTAACCAAGCGAAAGCGATGAAAAACGATGTAGGTATGTTAAGAGTTGTGGTGCAATCGACAACAATTACTAAACTAAATATACAAAAAAAATTTACGTGGTTCATCACTTAGGGCAAATGTTTGATTCATGTGTGAATAGGAGCTTTAAGCTCACAAATACAAAAATATTACAATAATAGAGATTCGAATAACGTACGGAGAGATAATACAAAAGTTCATTATAATGTAATTACAATATATAGATAAAAAGAAATTATAGAGGTAAAATACATTATATTAATTTAGGTGGTCATAGTGTTGTATTAGAAACGAATTAACTATGATATTTATTTAATAGTTTGTTGATTTTCGTTTGGGTTCTTAGTTATTCTTTTCGTTCATAATTATATTGGTATTCGTTTATTTTTGTTGCTTTTAAGTGGTTTTTTAACTTATTCTTTTGTACATATTCACTATGTTAATTGTTATTTATTGGGTGTTGGTATTGGTGAAAACTCTTAACCTCTAACTGCTAGTCTTCCACAGTAAACCCCCATCCCTTTTTTGCTTTGGTTGTTTTTAGTTTTGCGTAGGCACCCTAACGACAAGGTAAAGGCTGACACCAGTTCATCGACGTATCGGACAAGCGGACTACCAACAACGAGTTTCAAATCAGCAATCCAACGAAGAGAACATCAACAACTCTGACGTCACGTCACCAGGGTAGCCACCAACTAAGAGCATTGTCTTCTTCCCTTTCTATTCCTTTTTTTTATCTGTTATCTGTATTTATTTTTTGCGTTGGCTCTAGCGCCCCACCTTTTGTGTGATAGGTTTGGTTGCCCTTTAGTTGGTGTTCCCTTTAGAGGTCTTTGTGAACCTGTCTACCTTAGGCCTTAGTTACAAAATATAGAGTTAGAAAGCAATTATGGTCACATGAGGTCCGGTCCACGGAGGAGGGGTGTTGGGGGGGGGGGGGGGGGGGGGGGGGGGGCAACGTAAGCACGATCTAGAGTTGAGAGTGGGGACTTGGAACATTAGTACCCTAGAAGTCAAGTCGTTGGAGTTGGCTAATGAGCTTTTTAAATACAAGATTCATGTGGCGTGTGTTCAAGAGACTAGGTAGAAGGGGCAAAAAGCAAGAGGTATAAAGGGATATAAGTTGTGGTATGCAGGTTTAGACGGCAGACGTAGTGGGGTTGGCATCCTAGTGTCTCATGATATAATAAAGCAATTGGTTGAAGTAAGGAGGTGTAACGACAAAATTATGCTAGTCAGGATAGTAGAGGGGGTAGAGATCATATCGATCGTTAGTGCTTATGGGCCACAAGTCGGGTTGGATGAGCAGATGAAGCGCGAGTTTTGGGATAACTTAGGAGACCTGATGAGACCAATACCGGAAGATGAGAAAGTTTTCTCAGGAGGAGACTTTAATGGATATATAGGTAGAGAAGCAGAAAATTATAACTCGGTGTATGGAGGGTTTGGCTTGAGGGCAAGAAACGAGAGTAGGGAGGATTTGCTTGAGTTTGCACTAGTTAAAAATTTGGTCATTGCAAACTCTATCTTTAGGAAGAAAGACAAGCATTTGACTAAATATAAGAGTGGTGGGCATGCGACCCAAGTTGACTATTGATTAGTACGCAAGAGGGATCGGGCCTCGTGCTTGGATTGTAAGATGGTGTTGGGTACAGAGACGCCCACCCAACACAGGTTATTAGTTCTGGTGTTTAGGATGAGGAAGAAAATTATAGAGAAGAAGACCGAGGGCAAAAGAACGATCATGTGCGGGAGACTTCAGGGGGACGTGGCCATAACCTTGTCAAGCAAGATAAGTTCGTTAGGCTTTCCAAGTCAGTATGAGGATGCGAATGATATGTGGGTGAATATGGCAGAAACCATTCGTAAAGTGGCAAGAGAGATCTTAGGGGTGTCGACAGGGAAACCATAAGTGTTTAAAAAGTCGAGGTGGTGGAACGATGAGATGCAGAATAAGATAAAGGATAAAAACAAAAGATTTAAGGAGCTTATGACATGCACGGAAGAGGAGGAAGGGATACAAAAGAAAGAGAGCTACAAAGAAGCAAAACGGGCGGCAAAGAAAGTTGTAGCAGAGGCAAAAACCGTGCTTATGGGGATTTTTATCATTAGCTTGATACCAAAGAGGGGGAGAAACGTATTTTTAAGTTGGCAAGGAATAGGTCCAGACATAAGCAAGACTTAGAGACAGTGAAATACATCAAAGATGAGGGAGGACGAGTTCTCTTCAGATATGAGGACATCAAAACAAGATCCCGTTAGTTTTTCTCTCAACTGCTCAATGAGGCTAGGGGGCAAAGGAGGAGGATAGACAAACTTAAGTCGTCCAAAGACTACAAGATTATGGGTCAACGAGTGATATTACCACAGAAGAAGTAGGAGAAACTCTCAAAAAGATGGGGAGAACAAAGGCAGTTGGGCTGTAACACCCCTGAATTTCAGACCCTTCAAGGGTGTCAAGTTCACTCTAAGTAATTTTGCTAGTTTCCAATCAGAATTTTACTAAGTTTATGAACTTGGTGTTAAATTTGTATGATTTTTTCATTGAATCTTGTTGTGGGTAGAAAGTTGATTGATGACTTGAATGTATATGAATTGGGTTTTCGAAATATGGATGAAAAGTGTTAAACTTTGTATGATGGTTATTAAATCTTGCTGTGAGTGATAATTAGATTTGTGATTTGAATGCATTCATGAATTATGTTTTAGAAATATAAATAAATAGTGTTGAGCTTTGTATTATTTTCATAGAATCTTTTTGTGGGTAAGAGTATGTTTGATGAATTGAAAATATTTTTTATTTAGAGTTTGAAGTATGAATGAAAATAATGGTAGTATACTATTTTGATGGTGTCTTAGTAATGAGTAACCTTATTTGTGTTGAGTATGGGAGTTTTGTTAGGCATGGTAGTCTTAATTGGCCTTGTTGAAGTAAAAGAAATTATTAATGTTGATTACAAGTGCCCTCATTAGATTATCGAAGTATAATTAAATGATATTAGTAAGGCTATGAACATAGTGTCAACTTTGAGAATTATTAAAGCTACTTGTTATGATGCTTAATTTTTAGTTCTTTCTAACCTTAGAGAATATAATGAATGATGCTGTGATGTGATAACTTTAAGACTCGTCGTTGTCGTCATATTAGCTCTACATCAACATTAAGTGTGAATCGTCGCCTTATATTAAGATGATGTGAACCGTTATAACTCAAAGTTAGTTGGCGTAGTGAAACAGTCGACATGATCCTTTTATTCTTTGCCGATGGAAAAACTTGTGTTATTGTTAAATTGACGATTATGCTTGATGTTGAATGAGATGCGTACGTGCTAGAAGTAATTGAAAACTTGTCGTGAATGGATGATAGTGGTTACTTGGTTTCTTGCTGGTATACCAAAGTAGTTAAGAGAACTTATAAGTTCTATTCCCAACTTGTATAGGTTCTTAGTTGGGTGATTTTCGTAACTTGTGGTCGTGCAGTGACGCTTGCAGGTAAGTACACGCAGTAACTGATTCTTGCATGCATCTTCAATATATTTTCCTTGCGTGATAATATTATACGAGCTAGGTTGAATATGATTTGCTATTTAAATACTGCTAAGTTTGTGTTACAAGTGGAAATCAGTTGTAAAGATGGTAGAGATTGAGTTCTGATATCGCGAGAGTAAAATGTTGGATTATATGAGATG